>NW_026969927.1:0-19696 GCF_028390025.1 Pseudophryne corroboree
GTTAGGGTTAGGGTTAGGGTTAGGGTTAGGGTTAGGGTTAGGGTTAGGGTTAGGGTTAGGGTTAGGGTTAGGGTTAGGGTTAGGGTTAGGGTTAGGGTTAGGGTTAGGGTTAGGGTTAGGGTTAGGGTTAGGGTTAGGGTTAGGGTTAGGGTTAGGGTTAGGGTTAGGGTTAGGGTTAGGGTTAGGGTTAGGGTTAGGGTTAGGGTTAGGGTTAGGGTTAGGGTTAGGGTTAGGGTTAGGGTTAGGGTTAGGGTTAGGGTTAGGGTTAGGGTTAGGGTTAGGGTTAGGGTTAGGGTTAGGGTTAGGGTTAGGGTTAGGGTTAGGGTTAGGGTTAGGGTTAGGGTTAGGGTTAGGGTTAGGGTTAGGGTTAGGGTTAGGGTTAGGGTTAGGGTTAGGGTTAGGGTTAGGGTTAGGGTTAGGGTTAGGGTTAGGGTTAGGGTTAGGGTTAGGGTTAGGGTTAGGGTTAGGGTTAGGGTTAGGGTTAGGGTTAGGGTTAGGGTTAGGGTTAGGGTTAGGGTTAGGGTTAGGGTTAGGGTTAGGGTTAGGGTTAGGGTTAGGGTTAGGGTTAGGGTTAGGGTTAGGGTTAGGGTTAGGGTTAGGGTTAGGGTTAGGGTTAGGGTTAGGGTTAGGGTTAGGGTTAGGGTTAGGGTTAGGGTTAGGGTTAGGGTTAGGGTTAGGGTTAGGGTTAGGGTTAGGGTTAGGGTTAGGGTTAGGGTTAGGGTTAGGGTTAGGGTTAGGGTTAGGGTTAGGGTTAGGGTTAGGGTTAGGGTTAGGGTTAGGGTTAGGGTTAGGGTTAGGGTTAGGGTTAGGGTTAGGGTTAGGGTTAGGGTTAGGGTTAGGGTTAGGGTTAGGGTTAGGGTTAGGGTTAGGGTTAGGGTTAGGGTTAGGGTTAGGGTTAGGGTTAGGGTTAGGGTTAGGGTTAGGGTTAGGGTTAGGGTTAGGGTTAGGGTTAGGGTTAGGGTTAGGGTTAGGGTTAGGGTTAGGGTTAGGGTTAGGGTTAGGGTTAGGGTTAGGGTTAGGGTTAGGGTTAGGGTTAGGGTTAGGGTTAGGGTTAGGGTTAGGGTTAGGGTTAGGGTTAGGGTTAGGGTTAGGGTTAGGGTTAGGGTTAGGGTTAGGGTTAGGGTTAGGGTTAGGGTTAGGGTTAGGGTTAGGGTTAGGGTTAGGGTTAGGGTTAGGGTTAGGGTTAGGGTTAGGGTTAGGGTTAGGGTTAGGGTTAGGGTTAGGGTTAGGGTTAGGGTTAGGGTTAGGGTTAGGGTTAGGGTTAGGGTTAGGGTTAGGGTTAGGGTTAGGGTTAGGGTTAGGGTTAGGGTTAGGGTTAGGGTTAGGGTTAGGGTTAGGGTTAGGGTTAGGGTTAGGGTTAGGGTTAGGGTTAGGGTTAGGGTTAGGGTTAGGGTTAGGGTTAGGGTTAGGGTTAGGGTTAGGGTTAGGGTTAGGGTTAGGGTTAGGGTTAGGGTTAGGGTTAGGGTTAGGGTTAGGGTTAGGGTTAGGGTTAGGGTTAGGGTTAGGGTTAGGGTTAGGGTTAGGGTTAGGGTTAGGGTTAGGGTTAGGGTTAGGGTTAGGGTTAGGGTTAGGGTTAGGGTTAGGGTTAGGGTTAGGGTTAGGGTTAGGGTTAGGGTTAGGGTTAGGGTTAGGGTTAGGGTTAGGGTTAGGGTTAGGGTTAGGGTTAGGGTTAGGGTTAGGGTTAGGGTTAGGGTTAGGGTTAGGGTTAGGGTTAGGGTTAGGGTTAGGGTTAGGGTTAGGGTTAGGGTTAGGGTTAGGGTTAGGGTTCGGGTTAGGGTTAGGGTTAGGGTTAGGGTTAGGGTTAGGGTTAGGGTTAGGGTTAGGGTTAGGGTTAGGGTTAGGGTTAGGGTTAGGGTTAGGGTTAGGGTTAGGGTTAGGGTTAGGGTTAGGGTTAGGGTTAGGGTTAGGGTTAGGGTTAGGGTTAGGGTTAGGGTTAGGGTTAGGGTTAGGGTTAGGGTTAGGGTTAGGGTTAGGGTTAGGGTTAGGGTTAGGGTTAGGGTTAGGGTTAGGGTTAGGGTTAGGGTTAGGGTTAGGGTTAGGGTTAGGGTTAGGGTTAGGGTTAGGGTTAGGGTTAGGGTTAGGGTTAGGGTTAGGGTTAGGGTTAGGGTTAGGGTTAGGGTTAGGGTTAGGGTTAGGGTTAGGGTTAGGGTTAGGGTTAGGGTTAGGGTTAGGGTTAGGGTTAGGGTTAGGGTTAGGGTTAGGGTTAGGGTTAGGGTTAGGGTTAGGGTTAGGGTTAGGGTTAGGGTTAGGGTTAGGGTTAGGGTTAGGGTTAGGGTTAGGGTTAGGGTTAGGGTTAGGGTTAGGGTTAGGGTTAGGGTTAGGGTTAGGGTTAGGGTTAGGGTTAGGGTTAGGGTTAGGGTTAGGGTTAGGGTTAGGGTTAGGGTTAGGGTTAGGGTTAGGGTTAGGGTTAGGGTTAGGGTTAGGGTTAGGGTTAGGGTTAGGGTTAGGGTTAGGGTTAGGGTTAGGGTTAGGGTTAGGGTTAGGGTTAGGGTTAGGGTTAGGGTTAGGGTTAGGGTTAGGGTTAGGGTTAGGGTTAGGGTTAGGGTTAGGGTTAGGGTTAGGGTTAGGGTTAGGGTTAGGGTTAGGGTTAGGGTTAGGGTTAGGGTTAGGGTTAGGGTTAGGGTTAGGGTTAGGGTTAGGGTTAGGGTTAGGGTTAGGGTTAGGGTTAGGGTTAGGGTTAGGGTTAGGGTTAGGGTTAGGGTTAGGGTTAGGGTTAGGGTTAGGGTTAGGGTTAGGGTTAGGGTTAGGGTTAGGGTTAGGGTTAGGGTTAGGGTTAGGGTTAGGGTTAGGGTTAGGGTTAGGGTTAGGGTTAGGGTTAGGGTTAGGGTTAGGGTTAGGGTTAGGGTTAGGGTTAGGGTTAGGGTTAGGGTTAGGGTTAGGGTTAGGGTTAGGGTTAGGGTTAGGGTTAGGGTTAGGGTTAGGGTTAGGGTTAGGGTTAGGGTTAGGGTTAGGGTTAGGGTTAGGGTTAGGGTTAGGGTTAGGGTTAGGGTTAGGGTTAGGGTTAGGGTTAGGGTTAGGGTTAGGGTTAGGGTTAGGGTTAGGGTTAGGGTTAGGGTTAGGGTTAGGGTTAGGGTTAGGGTTAGGGTTAGGGTTAGGGTTAGGGTTAGGGTTAGGGTTAGGGTTAGGGTTAGGGTTAGGGTTAGGGTTAGGGTTAGGGTTAGGGTTAGGGTTAGGGTTAGGGTTAGGGTTAGGGTTAGGGTTAGGGTTAGGGTTAGGGTTAGGGTTAGGGTTAGGGTTAGGGTTAGGGTTAGGGTTAGGGTTAGGGTTAGGGTTAGGGTTAGGGTTAGGGTTAGGGTTAGGGTTAGGGTTAGGGTTAGGGTTAGGGTTAGGGTTAGGGTTAGGGTTAGGGTTAGGGTTAGGGTTAGGGTTAGGGTTAGGGTTAGGGTTAGGGTTAGGGTTAGGGTTAGGGTTAGGGTTAGGGTTAGGGTTAGGGTTAGGGTTAGGGTTAGGGTTAGGGTTAGGGTTAGGGTTAGGGTTAGGGTTAGGGTTAGGGTTAGGGTTAGGGTTAGGGTTAGGGTTAGGGTTAGGGTTAGGGTTAGGGTTAGGGTTAGGGTTAGGGTTAGGGTTAGGGTTAGGGTTAGGGTTAGGGTTAGGGTTAGGGTTAGGGTTAGGGTTAGGGTTAGGGTTAGGGTTAGGGTTAGGGTTAGGGTTAGGGTTAGGGTTAGGGTTAGGGTTAGGGTTAGGGTTAGGGTTAGGGTTAGGGTTAGGGTTAGGGTTAGGGTTAGGGTTAGGGTTAGGGTTAGGGTTAGGGTTAGGGTTAGGGTTAGGGTTAGGGTTAGGGTTAGGGTTAGGGTTAGGGTTAGGGTTAGGGTTAGGGTTAGGGTTAGGGTTAGGGTTAGGGTTAGGGTTAGGGTTAGGGTTAGGGTTAGGGTTAGGGTTAGGGTTAGGGTTAGGGTTAGGGTTAGGGTTAGGGTTAGGGTTAGGGTTAGGGTTAGGGTTAGGGTTAGGGTTAGGGTTAGGGTTAGGGTTAGGGTTAGGGTTAGGGTTAGGGTTAGGGTTAGGGTTAGGGTTAGGGTTAGGGTTAGGGTTAGGGTTAGGGTTAGGGTTAGGGTTAGGGTTAGGGTTAGGGTTAGGGTTAGGGTTAGGGTTAGGGTTAGGGTTAGGGTTAGGGTTAGGGTTAGGGTTAGGGTTAGGGTTAGGGTTAGGGTTAGGGTTAGGGTTAGGGTTAGGGTTAGGGTTAGGGTTAGGGTTAGGGTTAGGGTTAGGGTTAGGGTTAGGGTTAGGGTTAGGGTTAGGGTTAGGGTTAGGGTTAGGGTTAGGGTTAGGGTTAGGGTTAGGGTTAGGGTTAGGGTTAGGGTTAGGGTTAGGGTTAGGGTTAGGGTTAGGGTTAGGGTTAGGGTTAGGGTTAGGGTTAGGGTTAGGGTTAGGGTTAGGGTTAGGGTTAGGGTTAGGGTTAGGGTTAGGGTTAGGGTTAGGGTTAGGGTTAGGGTTAGGGTTAGGGTTAGGGTTAGGGTTAGGGTTAGGGTTAGGGTTAGGGTTAGGGTTAGGGTTAGGGTTAGGGTTAGGGTTAGGGTTAGGGTTAGGGTTAGGGTTAGGGTTAGGGTTAGGGTTAGGGTTAGGGTTAGGGTTAGGGTTAGGGTTAGGGTTAGGGTTAGGGTTAGGGTTAGGGTTAGGGTTAGGGTTAGGGTTAGGGTTAGGGTTAGGGTTAGGGTTAGGGTTAGGGTTAGGGTTAGGGTTAGGGTTAGGGTTAGGGTTAGGGTTAGGGTTAGGGTTAGGGTTAGGGTTAGGGTTAGGGTTAGGGTTAGGGTTAGGGTTAGGGTTAGGGTTAGGGTTAGGGTTAGGGTTAGGGTTAGGGTTAGGGTTAGGGTTAGGGTTAGGGTTAGGGTTAGGGTTAGGGTTAGGGTTAGGGTTAGGGTTAGGGTTAGGGTTAGGGTTAGGGTTAGGGTTAGGGTTAGGGTTAGGGTTAGGGTTAGGGTTAGGGTTAGGGTTAGGGTTAGGGTTAGGGTTAGGGTTAGGGTTAGGGTTAGGGTTAGGGTTAGGGTTAGGGTTAGGGTTAGGGTTAGGGTTAGGGTTAGGGTTAGGGTTAGGGTTAGGGTTAGGGTTAGGGTTAGGGTTAGGGTTAGGGTTAGGGTTAGGGTTAGGGTTAGGGTTAGGGTTAGGGTTAGGGTTAGGGTTAGGGTTAGGGTTAGGGTTAGGGTTAGGGTTAGGGTTAGGGTTAGGGTTAGGGTTAGGGTTAGGGTTAGGGTTAGGGTTAGGGTTAGGGTTAGGGTTAGGGTTAGGGTTAGGGTTAGGGTTAGGGTTAGGGTTAGGGTTAGGGTTAGGGTTAGGGTTAGGGTTAGGGTTAGGGTTAGGGTTAGGGTTAGGGTTAGGGTTAGGGTTAGGGTTAGGGTTAGGGTTAGGGTTAGGGTTAGGGTTAGGGTTAGGGTTAGGGTTAGGGTTAGGGTTAGGGTTAGGGTTAGGGTTAGGGTTAGGGTTAGGGTTAGGGTTAGGGTTAGGGTTAGGGTTAGGGTTAGGGTTAGGGTTAGGGTTAGGGTTAGGGTTAGGGTTAGGGTTAGGGTTAGGGTTAGGGTTAGGGTTAGGGTTAGGGTTAGGGTTAGGGTTAGGGTTAGGGTTAGGGTTAGGGTTAGGGTTAGGGTTAGGGTTAGGGTTAGGGTTAGGGTTAGGGTTAGGGTTAGGGTTAGGGTTAGGGTTAGGGTTAGGGTTAGGGTTAGGGTTAGGGTTAGGGTTAGGGTTAGGGTTAGGGTTAGGGTTAGGGTTAGGGTTAGGGTTAGGGTTAGGGTTAGGGTTAGGGTTAGGGTTAGGGTTAGGGTTAGGGTTAGGGTTAGGGTTAGGGTTAGGGTTAGGGTTAGGGTTAGGGTTAGGGTTAGGGTTAGGGTTAGGGTTAGGGTTAGGGTTAGGGTTAGGGTTAGGGTTAGGGTTAGGGTTAGGGTTAGGGTTAGGGTTAGGGTTAGGGTTAGGGTTAGGGTTAGGGTTAGGGTTAGGGTTAGGGTTAGGGTTAGGGTTAGGGTTAGGGTTAGGGTTAGGGTTAGGGTTAGGGTTAGGGTTAGGGTTAGGGTTAGGGTTAGGGTTAGGGTTAGGGTTAGGGTTAGGGTTAGGGTTAGGGTTAGGGTTAGGGTTAGGGTTAGGGTTAGGGTTAGGGTTAGGGTTAGGGTTAGGGTTAGGGTTAGGGTTAGGGTTAGGGTTAGGGTTAGGGTTAGGGTTAGGGTTAGGGTTAGGGTTAGGGTTAGGGTTAGGGTTAGGGTTAGGGTTAGGGTTAGGGTTAGGGTTAGGGTTAGGGTTAGGGTTAGGGTTAGGGTTAGGGTTAGGGTTAGGGTTAGGGTTAGGGTTAGGGTTAGGGTTAGGGTTAGGGTTAGGGTTAGGGTTAGGGTTAGGGTTAGGGTTAGGGTTAGGGTTAGGGTTAGGGTTAGGGTTAGGGTTAGGGTTAGGGTTAGGGTTAGGGTTAGGGTTAGGGTTAGGGTTAGGGTTAGGGTTAGGGTTAGGGTTAGGGTTAGGGTTAGGGTTAGGGTTAGGGTTAGGGTTAGGGTTAGGGTTAGGGTTAGGGTTAGGGTTAGGGTTAGGGTTAGGGTTAGGGTTAGGGTTAGGGTTAGGGTTAGGGTTAGGGTTAGGGTTAGGGTTAGGGTTAGGGTTAGGGTTAGGGTTAGGGTTAGGGTTAGGGTTAGGGTTAGGGTTAGGGTTAGGGTTAGGGTTAGGGTTAGGGTTAGGGTTAGGGTTAGGGTTAGGGTTAGGGTTAGGGTTAGGGTTAGGGTTAGGGTTAGGGTTAGGGTTAGGGTTAGGGTTAGGGTTAGGGTTAGGGTTAGGGTTAGGGTTAGGGTTAGGGTTAGGGTTAGGGTTAGGGTTAGGGTTAGGGTTAGGGTTAGGGTTAGGGTTAGGGTTAGGGTTAGGGTTAGGGTTAGGGTTAGGGTTAGGGTTAGGGTTAGGGTTAGGGTTAGGGTTAGGGTTAGGGTTAGGGTTAGGGTTAGGGTTAGGGTTAGGGTTAGGGTTAGGGTTAGGGTTAGGGTTAGGGTTAGGGTTAGGGTTAGGGTTAGGGTTAGGGTTAGGGTTAGGGTTAGGGTTAGGGTTAGGGTTAGGGTTAGGGTTAGGGTTAGGGTTAGGGTTAGGGTTAGGGTTAGGGTTAGGGTTAGGGTTAGGGTTAGGGTTAGGGTTAGGGTTAGGGTTAGGGTTAGGGTTAGGGTTAGGGTTAGGGTTAGGGTTAGGGTTAGGGTTAGGGTTAGGGTTAGGGTTAGGGTTAGGGTTAGGGTTAGGGTTAGGGTTAGGGTTAGGGTTAGGGTTAGGGTTAGGGTTAGGGTTAGGGTTAGGGTTAGGGTTAGGGTTAGGGTTAGGGTTAGGGTTAGGGTTAGGGTTAGGGTTAGGGTTAGGGTTAGGGTTAGGGTTAGGGTTAGGGTTAGGGTTAGGGTTAGGGTTAGGGTTAGGGTTAGGGTTAGGGTTAGGGTTAGGGTTAGGGTTAGGGTTAGGGTTAGGGTTAGGGTTAGGGTTAGGGTTAGGGTTAGGGTTAGGGTTAGGGTTAGGGTTAGGGTTAGGGTTAGGGTTAGGGTTAGGGTTAGGGTTAGGGTTAGGGTTAGGGTTAGGGTTAGGGTTAGGGTTAGGGTTAGGGTTAGGGTTAGGGTTAGGGTTAGGGTTAGGGTTAGGGTTAGGGTTAGGGTTAGGGTTAGGGTTAGGGTTAGGGTTAGGGTTAGGGTTAGGGTTAGGGTTAGGGTTAGGGTTAGGGTTAGGGTTAGGGTTAGGGTTAGGGTTAGGGTTAGGGTTAGGGTTAGGGTTAGGGTTAGGGTTAGGGTTAGGGTTAGGGTTAGGGTTAGGGTTAGGGTTAGGGTTAGGGTTAGGGTTAGGGTTAGGGTTAGGGTTAGGGTTAGGGTTAGGGTTAGGGTTAGGGTTAGGGTTAGGGTTAGGGTTAGGGTTAGGGTTAGGGTTAGGGTTAGGGTTAGGGTTAGGGTTAGGGTTAGGGTTAGGGTTAGGGTTAGGGTTAGGGTTAGGGTTAGGGTTAGGGTTAGGGTTAGGGTTAGGGTTAGGGTTAGGGTTAGGGTTAGGGTTAGGGTTAGGGTTAGGGTTAGGGTTAGGGTTAGGGTTAGGGTTAGGGTTAGGGTTAGGGTTAGGGTTAGGGTTAGGGTTAGGGTTAGGGTTAGGGTTAGGGTTAGGGTTAGGGTTAGGGTTAGGGTTAGGGTTAGGGTTAGGGTTAGGGTTAGGGTTAGGGTTAGGGTTAGGGTTAGGGTTAGGGTTAGGGTTAGGGTTAGGGTTAGGGTTAGGGTTAGGGTTAGGGTTAGGGTTAGGGTTAGGGTTAGGGTTAGGGTTAGGGTTAGGGTTAGGGTTAGGGTTAGGGTTAGGGTTAGGGTTAGGGTTAGGGTTAGGGTTAGGGTTAGGGTTAGGGTTAGGGTTAGGGTTAGGGTTAGGGTTAGGGTTAGGGTTAGGGTTAGGGTTAGGGTTAGGGTTAGGGTTAGGGTTAGGGTTAGGGTTAGGGTTAGGGTTAGGGTTAGGGTTAGGGTTAGGGTTAGGGTTAGGGTTAGGGTTAGGGTTAGGGTTAGGGTTAGGGTTAGGGTTAGGGTTAGGGTTAGGGTTAGGGTTAGGGTTAGGGTTAGGGTTAGGGTTAGGGTTAGGGTTAGGGTTAGGGTTAGGGTTAGGGTTAGGGTTAGGGTTAGGGTTAGGGTTAGGGTTAGGGTTAGGGTTAGGGTTAGGGTTAGGGTTAGGGTTAGGGTTAGGGTTAGGGTTAGGGTTAGGGTTAGGGTTAGGGTTAGGGTTAGGGTTAGGGTTAGGGTTAGGGTTAGGGTTAGGGTTAGGGTTAGGGTTAGGGTTAGGGTTAGGGTTAGGGTTAGGGTTAGGGTTAGGGTTAGGGTTAGGGTTAGGGTTAGGGTTAGGGTTAGGGTTAGGGTTAGGGTTAGGGTTAGGGTTAGGGTTAGGGTTAGGGTTAGGGTTAGGGTTAGGGTTAGGGTTAGGGTTAGGGTTAGGGTTAGGGTTAGGGTTAGGGTTAGGGTTAGGGTTAGGGTTAGGGTTAGGGTTAGGGTTAGGGTTAGGGTTAGGGTTAGGGTTAGGGTTAGGGTTAGGGTTAGGGTTAGGGTTAGGGTTAGGGTTAGGGTTAGGGTTAGGGTTAGGGTTAGGGTTAGGGTTAGGGTTAGGGTTAGGGTTAGGGTTAGGGTTAGGGTTAGGGTTAGGGTTAGGGTTAGGGTTAGGGTTAGGGTTAGGGTTAGGGTTAGGGTTAGGGTTAGGGTTAGGGTTAGGGTTAGGGTTAGGGTTAGGGTTAGGGTTAGGGTTAGGGTTAGGGTTAGGGTTAGGGTTAGGGTTAGGGTTAGGGTTAGGGTTAGGGTTAGGGTTAGGGTTAGGGTTAGGGTTAGGGTTAGGGTTAGGGTTAGGGTTAGGGTTAGGGTTAGGGTTAGGGTTAGGGTTAGGGTTAGGGTTAGGGTTAGGGTTAGGGTTAGGGTTAGGGTTAGGGTTAGGGTTAGGGTTAGGGTTAGGGTTAGGGTTAGGGTTAGGGTTAGGGTTAGGGTTAGGGTTAGGGTTAGGGTTAGGGTTAGGGTTAGGGTTAGGGTTAGGGTTAGGGTTAGGGTTAGGGTTAGGGTTAGGGTTAGGGTTAGGGTTAGGGTTAGGGTTAGGGTTAGGGTTAGGGTTAGGGTTAGGGTTAGGGTTAGGGTTAGGGTTAGGGTTAGGGTTAGGGTTAGGGTTAGGGTTAGGGTTAGGGTTAGGGTTAGGGTTAGGGTTAGGGTTAGGGTTAGGGTTAGGGTTAGGGTTAGGGTTAGGGTTAGGGTTAGGGTTAGGGTTAGGGTTAGGGTTAGGGTTAGGGTTAGGGTTAGGGTTAGGGTTAGGGTTAGGGTTAGGGTTAGGGTTAGGGTTAGGGTTAGGGTTAGGGTTAGGGTTAGGGTTAGGGTTAGGGTTAGGGTTAGGGTTAGGGTTAGGGTTAGGGTTAGGGTTAGGGTTAGGGTTAGGGTTAGGGTTAGGGTTAGGGTTAGGGTTAGGGTTAGGGTTAGGGTTAGGGTTAGGGTTAGGGTTAGGGTTAGGGTTAGGGTTAGGGTTAGGGTTAGGGTTAGGGTTAGGGTTAGGGTTAGGGTTAGGGTTAGGGTTAGGGTTAGGGTTAGGGTTAGGGTTAGGGTTAGGGTTAGGGTTAGGGTTAGGGTTAGGGTTAGGGTTAGGGTTAGGGTTAGGGTTAGGGTTAGGGTTAGGGTTAGGGTTAGGGTTAGGGTTAGGGTTAGGGTTAGGGTTAGGGTTAGGGTTAGGGTTAGGGTTAGGGTTAGGGTTAGGGTTAGGGTTAGGGTTAGGGTTAGGGTTAGGGTTAGGGTTAGGGTTAGGGTTAGGGTTAGGGTTAGGGTTAGGGTTAGGGTTAGGGTTAGGGTTAGGGTTAGGGTTAGGGTTAGGGTTAGGGTTAGGGTTAGGGTTAGGGTTAGGGTTAGGGTTAGGGTTAGGGTTAGGGTTAGGGTTAGGGTTAGGGTTAGGGTTAGGGTTAGGGTTAGGGTTAGGGTTAGGGTTAGGGTTAGGGTTAGGGTTAGGGTTAGGGTTAGGGTTAGGGTTAGGGTTAGGGTTAGGGTTAGGGTTAGGGTTAGGGTTAGGGTTAGGGTTAGGGTTAGGGTTAGGGTTAGGGTTAGGGTTAGGGTTAGGGTTAGGGTTAGGGTTAGGGTTAGGGTTAGGGTTAGGGTTAGGGTTAGGGTTAGGGTTAGGGTTAGGGTTAGGGTTAGGGTTAGGGTTAGGGTTAGGGTTAGGGTTAGGGTTAGGGTTAGGGTTAGGGTTAGGGTTAGGGTTAGGGTTAGGGTTAGGGTTAGGGTTAGGGTTAGGGTTAGGGTTAGGGTTAGGGTTAGGGTTAGGGTTAGGGTTAGGGTTAGGGTTAGGGTTAGGGTTAGGGTTAGGGTTAGGGTTAGGGTTAGGGTTAGGGTTAGGGTTAGGGTTAGGGTTAGGGTTAGGGTTAGGGTTAGGGTTAGGGTTAGGGTTAGGGTTAGGGTTAGGGTTAGGGTTAGGGTTAGGGTTAGGGTTAGGGTTAGGGTTAGGGTTAGGGTTAGGGTTAGGGTTAGGGTTAGGGTTAGGGTTAGGGTTAGGGTTAGGGTTAGGGTTAGGGTTAGGGTTAGGGTTAGGGTTAGGGTTAGGGTTAGGGTTAGGGTTAGGGTTAGGGTTAGGGTTAGGGTTAGGGTTAGGGTTAGGGTTAGGGTTAGGGTTAGGGTTAGGGTTAGGGTTAGGGTTAGGGTTAGGGTTAGGGTTAGGGTTAGGGTTAGGGTTAGGGTTAGGGTTAGGGTTAGGGTTAGGGTTAGGGTTAGGGTTAGGGTTAGGGTTAGGGTTAGGGTTAGGGTTAGGGTTAGGGTTAGGGTTAGGGTTAGGGTTAGGGTTAGGGTTAGGGTTAGGGTTAGGGTTAGGGTTAGGGTTAGGGTTAGGGTTAGGGTTAGGGTTAGGGTTAGGGTTAGGGTTAGGGTTAGGGTTAGGGTTAGGGTTAGGGTTAGGGTTAGGGTTAGGGTTAGGGTTAGGGTTAGGGTTAGGGTTAGGGTTAGGGTTAGGGTTAGGGTTAGGGTTAGGGTTAGGGTTAGGGTTAGGGTTAGGGTTAGGGTTAGGGTTAGGGTTAGGGTTAGGGTTAGGGTTAGGGTTAGGGTTAGGGTTAGGGTTAGGGTTAGGGTTAGGGTTAGGGTTAGGGTTAGGGTTAGGGTTAGGGTTAGGGTTAGGGTTAGGGTTAGGGTTAGGGTTAGGGTTAGGGTTAGGGTTAGGGTTAGGGTTAGGGTTAGGGTTAGGGTTAGGGTTAGGGTTAGGGTTAGGGTTAGGGTTAGGGTTAGGGTTAGGGTTAGGGTTAGGGTTAGGGTTAGGGTTAGGGTTAGGGTTAGGGTTAGGGTTAGGGTTAGGGTTAGGGTTAGGGTTAGGGTTAGGGTTAGGGTTAGGGTTAGGGTTAGGGTTAGGGTTAGGGTTAGGGTTAGGGTTAGGGTTAGGGTTAGGGTTAGGGTTAGGGTTAGGGTTAGGGTTAGGGTTAGGGTTAGGGTTAGGGTTAGGGTTAGGGTTAGGGTTAGGGTTAGGGTTAGGGTTAGGGTTAGGGTTAGGGTTAGGGTTAGGGTTAGGGTTAGGGTTAGGGTTAGGGTTAGGGTTAGGGTTAGGGTTAGGGTTAGGGTTAGGGTTAGGGTTAGGGTTAGGGTTAGGGTTAGGGTTAGGGTTAGGGTTAGGGTTAGGGTTAGGGTTAGGGTTAGGGTTAGGGTTAGGGTTAGGGTTAGGGTTAGGGTTAGGGTTAGGGTTAGGGTTAGGGTTAGGGTTAGGGTTAGGGTTAGGGTTAGGGTTAGGGTTAGGGTTAGGGTTAGGGTTAGGGTTAGGGTTAGGGTTAGGGTTAGGGTTAGGGTTAGGGTTAGGGTTAGGGTTAGGGTTAGGGTTAGGGTTAGGGTTAGGGTTAGGGTTAGGGTTAGGGTTAGGGTTAGGGTTAGGGTTAGGGTTAGGGTTAGGGTTAGGGTTAGGGTTAGGGTTAGGGTTAGGGTTAGGGTTAGGGTTAGGGTTAGGGTTAGGGTTAGGGTTAGGGTTAGGGTTAGGGTTAGGGTTAGGGTTAGGGTTAGGGTTAGGGTTAGGGTTAGGGTTAGGGTTAGGGTTAGGGTTAGGGTTAGGGTTAGGGTTAGGGTTAGGGTTAGGGTTAGGGTTAGGGTTAGGGTTAGGGTTAGGGTTAGGGTTAGGGTTAGGGTTAGGGTTAGGGTTAGGGTTAGGGTTAGGGTTAGGGTTAGGGTTAGGGTTAGGGTTAGGGTTAGGGTTAGGGTTAGGGTTAGGGTTAGGGTTAGGGTTAGGGTTAGGGTTAGGGTTAGGGTTAGGGTTAGGGTTAGGGTTAGGGTTAGGGTTAGGGTTAGGGTTAGGGTTAGGGTTAGGGTTAGGGTTAGGGTTAGGGTTAGGGTTAGGGTTAGGGTTAGGGTTAGGGTTAGGGTTAGGGTTAGGGTTAGGGTTAGGGTTAGGGTTAGGGTTAGGGTTAGGGTTAGGGTTAGGGTTAGGGTTAGGGTTAGGGTTAGGGTTAGGGTTAGGGTTAGGGTTAGGGTTAGGGTTAGGGTTAGGGTTAGGGTTAGGGTTAGGGTTAGGGTTAGGGTTAGGGTTAGGGTTAGGGTTAGGGTTAGGGTTAGGGTTAGGGTTAGGGTTAGGGTTAGGGTTAGGGTTAGGGTTAGGGTTAGGGTTAGGGTTAGGGTTAGGGTTAGGGTTAGGGTTAGGGTTAGGGTTAGGGTTAGGGTTAGGGTTAGGGTTAGGGTTAGGGTTAGGGTTAGGGTTAGGGTTAGGGTTAGGGTTAGGGTTAGGGTTAGGGTTAGGGTTAGGGTTAGGGTTAGGGTTAGGGTTAGGGTTAGGGTTAGGGTTAGGGTTAGGGTTAGGGTTAGGGTTAGGGTTAGGGTTAGGGTTAGGGTTAGGGTTAGGGTTAGGGTTAGGGTTAGGGTTAGGGTTAGGGTTAGGGTTAGGGTTAGGGTTAGGGTTAGGGTTAGGGTTAGGGTTAGGGTTAGGGTTAGGGTTAGGGTTAGGGTTAGGGTTAGGGTTAGGGTTAGGGTTAGGGTTAGGGTTAGGGTTAGGGTTAGGGTTAGGGTTAGGGTTAGGGTTAGGGTTAGGGTTAGGGTTAGGGTTAGGGTTAGGGTTAGGGTTAGGGTTAGGGTTAGGGTTAGGGTTAGGGTTAGGGTTAGGGTTAGGGTTAGGGTTAGGGTTAGGGTTAGGGTTAGGGTTAGGGTTAGGGTTAGGGTTAGGGTTAGGGTTAGGGTTAGGGTTAGGGTTAGGGTTAGGGTTAGGGTTAGGGTTAGGGTTAGGGTTAGGGTTAGGGTTAGGGTTAGGGTTAGGGTTAGGGTTAGGGTTAGGGTTAGGGTTAGGGTTAGGGTTAGGGTTAGGGTTAGGGTTAGGGTTAGGGTTAGGGTTAGGGTTAGGGTTAGGGTTAGGGTTAGGGTTAGGGTTAGGGTTAGGGTTAGGGTTAGGGTTAGGGTTAGGGTTAGGGTTAGGGTTAGGGTTAGGGTTAGGGTTAGGGTTAGGGTTAGGGTTAGGGTTAGGGTTAGGGTTAGGGTTAGGGTTAGGGTTAGGGTTAGGGTTAGGGTTAGGGTTAGGGTTAGGGTTAGGGTTAGGGTTAGGGTTAGGGTTAGGGTTAGGGTTAGGGTTAGGGTTAGGGTTAGGGTTAGGGTTAGGGTTAGGGTTAGGGTTAGGGTTAGGGTTAGGGTTAGG
The DNA here is from genome assembly GCF_028390025.1 of Pseudophryne corroboree. NCBI lineage: Eukaryota > Metazoa > Chordata > Amphibia > Anura > Myobatrachidae > Pseudophryne > Pseudophryne corroboree. Next base: position 14,029 of record NW_026969927.1, read on the forward strand.
GTTAGGGTTAGGGTTAGGGTTAGGGTTAGGGTTAGGGTTAGGGTTAGGGTTAGGGTTAGGGTTAGGGTTAGGGTTAGGGTTAGGGTTAGGGTTAGGGTTAGGGTTAGGGTTAGGGTTAGGGTTAGGGTTAGGGTTAGGGTTAGGGTTAGGGTTAGGGTTAGGGTTAGGGTTAGGGTTAGGGTTAGGGTTAGGGTTAGGGTTAGGGTTAGGGTTAGGGTTAGGGTTAGGGTTAGGGTTAGGGTTAGGGTTAGGGTTAGGGTTAGGGTTAGGGTTAGGGTTAGGGTTAGGGTTAGGGTTAGGGTTAGGGTTAGGGTTAGGGTTAGGGTTAGGGTTAGGGTTAGGGTTAGGGTTAGGGTTAGGGTTAGGGTTAGGGTTAGGGTTAGGGTTAGGGTTAGGGTTAGGGTTAGGGTTAGGGTTAGGGTTAGGGTTAGGGTTAGGGTTAGGGTTAGGGTTAGGGTTAGGGTTAGGGTTAGGGTTAGGGTTAGGGTTAGGGTTAGGGTTAGGGTTAGGGTTAGGGTTAGGGTTAGGGTTAGGGTTAGGGTTAGGGTTAGGGTTAGGGTTAGGGTTAGGGTTAGGGTTAGGGTTAGGGTTAGGGTTAGGGTTAGGGTTAGGGTTAGGGTTAGGGTTAGGGTTAGGGTTAGGGTTAGGGTTAGGGTTAGGGTTAGGGTTAGGGTTAGGGTTAGGGTTAGGGTTAGGGTTAGGGTTAGGGTTAGGGTTAGGGTTAGGGTTAGGGTTAGGGTTAGGGTTAGGGTTAGGGTTAGGGTTAGGGTTAGGGTTAGGGTTAGGGTTAGGGTTAGGGTTAGGGTTAGGGTTAGGGTTAGGGTTAGGGTTAGGGTTAGGGTTAGGGTTAGGGTTAGGGTTAGGGTTAGGGTTAGGGTTAGGGTTAGGGTTAGGGTTAGGGTTAGGGTTAGGGTTAGGGTTAGGGTTAGGGTTAGGGTTAGGGTTAGGGTTAGGGTTAGGGTTAGGGTTAGGGTTAGGGTTAGGGTTAGGGTTAGGGTTAGGGTTAGGGTTAGGGTTAGGGTTAGGGTTAGGGTTAGGGTTAGGGTTAGGGTTAGGGTTAGGGTTAGGGTTAGGGTTAGGGTTAGGGTTAGGGTTAGGGTTAGGGTTAGGGTTAGGGTTAGGGTTAGGGTTAGGGTTAGGGTTAGGGTTAGGGTTAGGGTTAGGGTTAGGGTTAGGGTTAGGGTTAGGGTTAGGGTTAGGGTTAGGGTTAGGGTTAGGGTTAGGGTTAGGGTTAGGGTTAGGGTTAGGGTTAGGGTTAGGGTTAGGGTTAGGGTTAGGGTTAGGGTTAGGGTTAGGGTTAGGGTTAGGGTTAGGGTTAGGGTTAGGGTTAGGGTTAGGGTTAGGGTTAGGGTTAGGGTTAGGGTTAGGGTTAGGGTTAGGGTTAGGGTTAGGGTTAGGGTTAGGGTTAGGGTTAGGGTTAGGGTTAGGGTTAGGGTTAGGGTTAGGGTTAGGGTTAGGGTTAGGGTTAGGGTTAGGGTTAGGGTTAGGGTTAGGGTTAGGGTTAGGGTTAGGGTTAGGGTTAGGGTTAGGGTTAGGGTTAGGGTTAGGGTTAGGGTTAGGGTTAGGGTTAGGGTTAGGGTTAGGGTTAGGGTTAGGGTTAGGGTTAGGGTTAGGGTTAGGGTTAGGGTTAGGGTTAGGGTTAGGGTTAGGGTTAGGGTTAGGGTTAGGGTTAGGGTTAGGGTTAGGGTTAGGGTTAGGGTTAGGGTTAGGGTTAGGGTTAGGGTTAGGGTTAGGGTTAGGGTTAGGGTTAGGGTTAGGGTTAGGGTTAGGGTTAGGGTTAGGGTTAGGGTTAGGGTTAGGGTTAGGGTTAGGGTTAGGGTTAGGGTTAGGGTTAGGGTTAGGGTTAGGGTTAGGGTTAGGGTTAGGGTTAGGGTTAGGGTTAGGGTTAGGGTTAGGGTTAGGGTTAGGGTTAGGGTTAGGGTTAGGGTTAGGGTTAGGGTTAGGGTTAGGGTTAGGGTTAGGGTTAGGGTTAGGGTTAGGGTTAGGGTTAGGGTTAGGGTTAGGGTTAGGGTTAGGGTTAGGGTTAGGGTTAGGGTTAGGGTTAGGGTTAGGGTTAGGGTTAGGGTTAGGGTTAGGGTTAGGGTTAGGGTTAGGGTTAGGGTTAGGGTTAGGGTTAGGGTTAGGGTTAGGGTTAGGGTTAGGGTTAGGGTTAGGGTTAGGGTTAGGGTTAGGGTTAGGGTTAGGGTTAGGGTTAGGGTTAGGGTTAGGGTTAGGGTTAGGGTTAGGGTTAGGGTTAGGGTTAGGGTTAGGGTTAGGGTTAGGGTTAGGGTTAGGGTTAGGGTTAGGGTTAGGGTTAGGGTTAGGGTTAGGGTTAGGGTTAGGGTTAGGGTTAGGGTTAGGGTTAGGGTTAGGGTTAGGGTTAGGGTTAGGGTTAGGGTTAGGGTTAGGGTTAGGGTTAGGGTTAGGGTTAGGGTTAGGGTTAGGGTTAGGGTTAGGGTTAGGGTTAGGGTTAGGGTTAGGGTTAGGGTTAGGGTTAGGGTTAGGGTTAGGGTTAGGGTTAGGGTTAGGGTTAGGGTTAGGGTTAGGGTTAGGGTTAGGGTTAGGGTTAGGGTTAGGGTTAGGGTTAGGGTTAGGGTTAGGGTTAGGGTTAGGGTTAGGGTTAGGGTTAGGGTTAGGGTTAGGGTTAGGGTTAGGGTTAGGGTTAGGGTTAGGGTTAGGGTTAGGGTTAGGGTTAGGGTTAGGGTTAGGGTTAGGGTTAGGGTTAGGGTTAGGGTTAGGGTTAGGGTTAGGGTTAGGGTTAGGGTTAGGGTTAGGGTTAGGGTTAGGGTTAGGGTTAGGGTTAGGGTTAGGGTTAGGGTTAGGGTTAGGGTTAGGGTTAGGGTTAGGGTTAGGGTTAGGGTTAGGGTTAGGGTTAGGGTTAGGGTTAGGGTTAGGGTTAGGGTTAGGGTTAGGGTTAGGGTTAGGGTTAGGGTTAGGGTTAGGGTTAGGGTTAGGGTTAGGGTTAGGGTTAGGGTTAGGGTTAGGGTTAGGGTTAGGGTTAGGGTTAGGGTTAGGGTTAGGGTTAGGGTTAGGGTTAGGGTTAGGGTTAGGGTTAGGGTTAGGGTTAGGGTTAGGGTTAGGGTTAGGGTTAGGGTTAGGGTTAGGGTTAGGGTTAGGGTTAGGGTTAGGGTTAGGGTTAGGGTTAGGGTTAGGGTTAGGGTTAGGGTTAGGGTTAGGGTTAGGGTTAGGGTTAGGGTTAGGGTTAGGGTTAGGGTTAGGGTTAGGGTTAGGGTTAGGGTTAGGGTTAGGGTTAGGGTTAGGGTTAGGGTTAGGGTTAGGGTTAGGGTTAGGGTTAGGGTTAGGGTTAGGGTTAGGGTTAGGGTTAGGGTTAGGGTTAGGGTTAGGGTTAGGGTTAGGGTTAGGGTTAGGGTTAGGGTTAGGGTTAGGGTTAGGGTTAGGGTTAGGGTTAGGGTTAGGGTTAGGGTTAGGGTTAGGGTTAGGGTTAGGGTTAGGGTTAGGGTTAGGGTTAGGGTTAGGGTTAGGGTTAGGGTTAGGGTTAGGGTTAGGGTTAGGGTTAGGGTTAGGGTTAGGGTTAGGGTTAGGGTTAGGGTTAGGGTTAGGGTTAGGGTTAGGGTTAGGGTTAGGGTTAGGGTTAGGGTTAGGGTTAGGGTTAGGGTTAGGGTTAGGGTTAGGGTTAGGGTTAGGGTTAGGGTTAGGGTTAGGGTTAGGGTTAGGGTTAGGGTTAGGGTTAGGGTTAGGGTTAGGGTTAGGGTTAGGGTTAGGGTTAGGGTTAGGGTTAGGGTTAGGGTTAGGGTTAGGGTTAGGGTTAGGGTTAGGGTTAGGGTTAGGGTTAGGGTTAGGGTTAGGGTTAGGGTTAGGGTTAGGGTTAGGGTTAGGGTTAGGGTTAGGGTTAGGGTTAGGGTTAGGGTTAGGGTTAGGGTTAGGGTTAGGGTTAGGGTTAGGGTTAGGGTTAGGGTTAGGGTTAGGGTTAGGGTTAGGGTTAGGGTTAGGGTTAGGGTTAGGGTTAGGGTTAGGGTTAGGGTTAGGGTTAGGAGGTTAGGGTTAGGGTTAGGGTTAGGGTTAGGGTTAGGGTTAGGGTTAGGGTTAGGGTTAGGGTTAGGGTTAGGGTTAGGGTTAGGGTTAGGGTTAGGGTTAGGGTTAGGGTTAGGGTTAGGGTTAGGGTTAGGGTTAGGGTTAGGGTTAGGGTTAGGGTTAGGGTTAGGGTTAGGGTTAGGGTTAGGGTTAGGGTTAGGGTTAGGGTTAGGGTTAGGGTTAGGGTTAGGGTTAGGGTTAGGGTTAGGGTTAGGGTTAGGGTTAGGGTTAGGGTTAGGGTTAGGGTTAGGGTTAGGGTTAGGGTTAGGGTTAGGGTTAGGGTTAGGGTTAGGGTTAGGGTTAGGGTTAGGGTTAGGGTTAGGGTTAGGGTTAGGGTTAGGGTTAGGGTTAGGGTTAGGGTTAGGGTTAGGGTTAGGGTTAGGGTTAGGGTTAGGGTTAGGGTTAGGGTTAGGGTTAGGGTTAGGGTTAGGGTTAGGGTTAGGGTTAGGGTTAGGGTTAGGGTTAGGGTTAGGGTTAGGGTTAGGGTTAGGGTTAGGGTTAGGGTTAGGGTTAGGGTTAGGGTTAGGGTTAGGGTTAGGGTTAGGGTTAGGGTTAGGGTTAGGGTTAGGGTTAGGGTTAGGGTTAGGGTTAGGGTTAGGGTTAGGGTTAGGGTTAGGGTTAGGGTTAGGGTTAGGGTTAGGGTTAGGGTTAGGGTTAGGGTTAGGGTTAGGGTTAGGGTTAGGGTTAGGGTTAGGGTTAGGGTTAGGGTTAGGGTTAGGGTTAGGGTTAGGGTTAGGGTTAGGGTTAGGGTTAGGGTTAGGGTTAGGGTTAGGGTTAGGGTTAGGGTTAGGGTTAGGGTTAGGGTTAGGGTTAGGGTTAGGGTTAGGGTTAGGGTTAGGGTTAGGGTTAGGGTTAGGGTTAGGGTTAGGGTTAGGGTTAGGGTTAGGGTTAGGGTTAGGGTTAGGGTTAGGGTTAGGGTTAGGGTTAGGGTTAGGGTTAGGGTTAGGGTTAGGGTTAGGGTTAGGGTTAGGGTTAGGGTTAGGGTTAGGGTTAGGGTTAGGGTTAGGGTTAGGGTTAGGGTTAGGGTTAGGGTTAGGGTTAGGGTTAGGGTTAGGGTTAGGGTTAGGGTTAGGGTTAGGGTTAGGGTTAGGGTTAGGGTTAGGGTTAGGGTTAGGGTTAGGGTTAGGGTTAGGGTTAGGGTTAGGGTTAGGGTTAGGGTTAGGGTTAGGGTTAGGGTTAGGGTTAGGGTTAGGGTTAGGGTTAGGGTTAGGGTTAGGGTTAGGGTTAGGGTTAGGGTTAGGGTTAGGGTTAGGGTTAGGGTTAGGGTTAGGGTTAGGGTTAGGGTTAGGGTTAGGGTTAGGGTTAGGGTTAGGGTTAGGGTTAGGGTTAGGGTTAGGGTTAGGGTTAGGGTTAGGGTTAGGGTTAGGGTTAGGGTTAGGGTTAGGGTTAGGGTTAGGGTTAGGGTTAGGGTTAGGGTTAGGGTTAGGGTTAGGGTTAGGGTTAGGGTTAGGGTTAGGGTTAGGGTTAGGGTTAGGGTTAGGGTTAGGGTTAGGGTTAGGGTTAGGGTTAGGGTTAGGGTTAGGGTTAGGGTTAGGGTTAGGGTTAGGGTTAGGGTTAGGGTTAGGGTTAGGGTTAGGGTTAGGGTTAGGGTTAGGGTTAGGGTTAGGGTTAGGGTTAGGGTTAGGGTTAGGGTTAGGGTTAGGGTTAGGGTTAGGGT
>NW_026969928.1:0-19644 GCF_028390025.1 Pseudophryne corroboree
CAAAAATGAAAATTTCAAAAGTGCCCCAATTTCTGCTTTAAACTTTAGGTACTATCCCAAAATGTATCACTAAGGTGACAGAAGTTGATTTCGGAGCATCATTTTTGAACAGGCGCTTCAACCGTTTTGTGGCATATGAGAAATTCCCTAAGCCCCGGACCTGTCGATTTTGGTCAAAAATGAAAATTTCAAAAGTGCCCCAATTTCTGCTTTAAACTTTAGGTACTGTCCCAAAATGTATCACTAAGGTGACAGAAGTTGATTTCGGAGCATAATTTTTGAACAGGCGCTTCAACCGTTTTGTGGCATATGAGAAATTCCCTAAGCCCCGGACCTGTCGATTTTGGTCAAAAATGAAAATTTCAAAAGTGCCCCAATTTCTGCTTTAAACTTTAGGTACTGTCCCAAAATGTATCACTAAGGTGACAGAAGTTGATTTCGGAGCATAATTTTTGAACAGGAGCTTCAACCGTTTTGTGGCATATGAGAAATTCCCTAAGCCCCGGACCTGTCGATTTTGGTCAAAAATTAAAATTTCAAAAGTGCCCCAATTTCTGCTTTAAACTTTAGGTACTATCCCAAAATGTATCACTAAGGTGACAGAAGTTGATTTCGGAGCATCATTTTTGAACAGGCGCTTCAACCGTTTTGTGGCATATGAGAAATTCCCTAAGCCCCGGACCTGTCGATTTTGGTCAAAAATGAAAATTTCAAAAGTGCCCCAATTTCTGCTTTAAACTTTAGGTACTATCCCAAAATGTATCACTAAGGTGACAGAAGTTGATTTCGGAGCATCATTTTTGAACAGGAGCTTCAACCGTTTTGTGGCATATGAGAAATTCCCTAAGCCCTGGACCTGTCGATTTTGGTCAAAAATGAAAATTTCAAAAGTGCCCCAATTTCTGCTTTAAACTTTAGGTACTATCCCAAAATGTATCACTAAGGTGACAGAAGTTGATTTCAGAGCATCATTTTTGAACAGGAGCTTCAACCGTTTTGTGGCATATGAGAAATTCCCTAAGCCCCGGACCTGTCGATTTTGGTCAAAAATGAAAATTTCAAAAGTGCCCCAATTTCTGCTTTAAACTTTAGGTACTATCCCAAAATGTATCACTAAGGTGACAGAAGTTGATTTCAGAGCATCATTTTTGAACAGGAGCTTCAACCGTTTAGTGGCATATGAGAAATTCCCTAAGCCCCGGACCTGTCGATTTTGGTCAAAAATGAAAATTTCAAAAGTGCCTCAATTTCTGCTTTAAACTTTAGGTACTATCCCAAAATGTATCACTAAAGTGACAGAAGTTGATTTCCGCGCATCATTTTTGAACAGGAGCTTCAACCGTTTTGTGGCATATGAGAAATTCCCTAAGCCCCGGACCTGTCGAATTTTGGTCAAAAATGAAAATTTCAAAAGTGACCCAATTTCTGCTTTAAACTTTAGGTACTATCCCATAATGTATCACTAAGGTGACAGAAGTTGATTTCGGAGCATCATTTTTGAACAGGATCTTCAACCGTTTTGTGGCATATGAGAAATTCCCTAAGCCCCGGACCTGTCGATTTTGGTCAAAAATGAAAATTTCAAAAGTGCCCCAATTTCTGCTTTATACTTTAGGTACTGTCCCAAAATGTATCACTAAGGTGACAGAAGATGATTTCGGAGCATCATTTTTGAAAAGGAGCTTCAACCGTTTTGTGGCATATGAGAAATTCCCTAAGCCCCGGACCTGTCGATTTTGGTCAAAAATGAAAATTTCAAAAGTGCCCCAATTTCTGCTTTAAACTTTAGGTACTATCCCAAAATGTATCACAAAGGTGACAGAAGTTGATTTCGGAGCATCATTTTTGAACAGGAGCTTCAACCGTTTTGTGGCATATGAGAAATTCCCTAAGCCCCGGACCTGTCGATTTTGGTCAAAAATGAAAATTTCAAAAGTGCCCCAATTTCTGCTTTAAACTTTAGGTACTATCCCAAAATGTATCACTAAGGTGACAGAAGTTGATTTCAGAGCATCATTTTTGAACAGGAGCTTCAACCGTTTTGTGGCATATGAGAAATTCCCTAAGCCCCGGACCTGTCGATTTTGGTCAAAAATGAAAATTTCAAAAGTGCCCCAATTTCTGCTTTAAACTTTAGGTACTATCCCAAAATGTATCACTAAGGTGACAGAAGTTGATTTCGGAGCATCATTTTTGAACAGGAGCTTCAACCGTTTTGTGGCATATGAGAAATTCCCTAAGCCCCGGACCTGTCGATTTTGGTCAGAAAGGAAAATTTCAAAAGTGCCCCAATTTCTGCTTTAAACTTTAGGTACTATCCCAAAATGTATCACTAAGGTGACAGAAGTTGATTTCAGAGCATCATTTTTGAACAGGAGCTTCAACCGTTTTGTGGCATATGAGAAATTCCCTAAGCCCCGGACCTGTCGATTTTGGTCAAAAATGAAAATTTCAAAAGTGCCCCAATTTCTGCTTTAAACTTTAGGTACTATCCCAAAATGTATCACTAAGGTGACAGAAGTTGATTTCAGAGCATCATTTTTGAACAGGAGCTTCAACCGTTTAGTGGCATATGAGAAATTCCCTAAGCCCCGGACCTGTCGACTTTGGTCAAAAATGAAAATTTCAAAAGTGCCCCAATTTCTGCTTTAAACTTTAGGTACTATCCCAAAATGTATCACTAAGGTGACAGAAGTTGATTTCGGAGCATCATTTTTGAACAGGAGCTTCAACCATTTAGTGGCATATGAGAAATTCCCTAAGCCCCGGACCTGTCGATTTTGGTCAAAAATGAAAATTTCTAAAGTGCCCCAATTTCTGCTTTAAACTTTAGGTACTATCCTAAAATGTATCACTAAGGTGACAGAAGATGATTTCGGAGCATCATTTTTGAAAAGGAGCTTCAACCGTTTTGTGGCATACGAGAAATTCCCTAAGCCCCGGACCTGTCGATTTTGGTCAAAAATGAAAATTTCAAAAGTGCCCCAATTTCTGCTTTAAACTTTAGGTACTATCCCAAAATGTATCACTAAGGTGACAGAAGTTGATTTCGGAGCATCATTTTTGAACAGGCGCTTCAACCATTTTGTGGCATATGAGAAATTCCCTAAGCCCCGGACCTGTCGATTTTGGTCAAAAATGAAAATTTCAAAAGTGCCTTAATTTCTGCTTTAAACTTTAGGTACTGTCCCAAAATGTATCACTAAGGTGACAGAAGTTGATTTCGGAGCATCATTTTTGAACAGGAGCTTCAACCGTTTTGTGGCATATGAGAAATTCCCTAAGCCCCGGACCTGTCGATTTTGGTCAAAAATTAAAATTTCAAAAGCGCCCCAATTTCTGCTTTAAACTTTAGGTACTATCCCAAAATGTATCACTAAGGTGACAGAAGTTGATTTCGGAGCATCATTTTTGAACAGGAGCTTCAACCGTTTTGTGGCATATGAGAAATTCCCTAAGCCCCAGACCTGTCGATTTTGGTCAAAAATGAAAATTTCAAAAGTGCCCCAATTTCTGCTTTAAACTTTAGGTACTATCCCAAAATGTATCATTAAGGTGACAGAAGATGATTACGGAGCATCATTTTTGAAAAGGAGCTTCAACCGTTTTGTGGCATATGAGAAATTCCCTAAGCCCCGGACCTGTCGATTTTGGTCAAAAATGAAAATTTCAAAAGTGCCCCAATTTCTGCTTTAAACTTTAGGTACTATCCCAAAATGTATCACTAAGGTGACAGAAGATGATTTCGGAGCATCATTTTTGAAAAGGAGCTTCAACCGTTTTGTGGCATATGAGAAATTCCCTAAGCCCCGGACCTGTCGATTTTGGTCAAAAATGAAAATTTCAAAAGTGCCCCAATTTCTGCTTTAAACTTTAGGTACTATCCCAAAATGTATCACTAAGGTGACAGAAGTTGATTTCGGAGCATCATTTTTGAACAGGCGCTTCAACCGTTTTGTGGCATATGAGAAATTCCCTAAGCCCCGGACCTGTCGATTTTGGTCAAAAATGAAAATTTCAAAAGTGCCCCAATTTCTGCTTTAAACTTTAGGTACTGTCCCAAAATGTATCACTAAGGTGACAGAAGTTGATTTCGGAGCATAATTTTTGAACAGGCGCTTCAACCGTTTTGTGGCATATGAGAAATTCCCTAAGCCCCGGACCTGTCGATTTTGGTCAAAAATGAAAATTTCAAAAGTGACCCAATTTCTGCTTTAAACTTTAGGTACTATCCCATAATGTATCACTAAGGTGACAGAAGTTGATTTCGGAGCATCATTTTTGAACAGGATCTTCAACCGTTTTGTGGCATATGAGAAATTCCCTAAGCCCCGGACCTGTCGATTTTGGTCAAAAATGAAAATTTCAAAAGTGCCCCAATTTCTGCTTTATACTTTAGGTACTGTCCCAAAATGTATCACTAAGGTGACAGAAGATGATTTCGGAGCATCATTTTTGAAAAGGAGCTTCAACCGTTTTGTGGCATATGAGAAATTCCCTAAGCCCCGGACCTGTCGATTTTGGTCAAAAATGAAAATTTCAAAAGTGCCCCAATTTCTGCTTTAAACTTTAGGTACTATCCCAAAATGTATCACAAAGGTGACAGAAGTTGATTTCGGAGCATCATTTTTGAACAGGAGCTTCAACCGTTTTGTGGCATATGAGAAATTCCCTAAGCCCCGGACCTGTCGATTTTGGTCAAAAATGAAAATTTCAAAAGTGCCCCAATTTCTGCTTTAAACTTTAGGTACTATCCCAAAATGTATCACTAAGGTGACAGAAGTTGATTTCAGAGCATCATTTTTGAACAGGAGCTTCAACCGTTTTGTGGCATATGAGAAATTCCCTAAGCCCCGGACCTGTCGATTTTGGTCAAAAATGAAAATTTCAAAAGTGCCCCAATTTCTGCTTTAAACTTTAGGTACTATCCCAAAATGTATCACTAAGGTGACAGAAGTTGATTTCGGAGCATCATTTTTGAACAGGAGCTTCAACCGTTTTGTGGCATATGAGAAATTCCCTAAGCCCCGGACCTGTCGATTTTGGTCAGAAAGGAAAATTTCAAAAGTGCCCCAATTTCTGCTTTAAACTTTAGGTACTATCCCAAAATGTATCACTAAGGTGACAGAAGTTGATTTCAGAGCATCATTTTTGAACAGGAGCTTCAACCGTTTTGTGGCATATGAGAAATTCCCTAAGCCCCGGACCTGTCGATTTTGGTCAAAAATGAAAATTTCAAAAGTGCCCCAATTTCTGCTTTAAACTTTAGGTACTATCCCAAAATGTATCACTAAGGTGACAGAAGTTGATTTCAGAGCATCATTTTTGAACAGGAGCTTCAACCGTTTAGTGGCATATGAGAAATTCCCTAAGCCCCGGACCTGTCGACTTTGGTCAAAAATGAAAATTTCAAAAGTGCCCCAATTTCTGCTTTAAACTTTAGGTACTATCCCAAAATGTATCACTAAGGTGACAGAAGTTGATTTCGGAGCATCATTTTTGAACAGGAGCTTCAACCATTTAGTGGCATATGAGAAATTCCCTAAGCCCCGGACCTGTCGATTTTGGTCAAAAATGAAAATTTCTAAAGTGCCCCAATTTCTGCTTTAAACTTTAGGTACTATCCTAAAATGTATCACTAAGGTGACAGAAGATGATTTCGGAGCATCATTTTTGAAAAGGAGCTTCAACCGTTTTGTGGCATACGAGAAATTCCCTAAGCCCCGGACCTGTCGATTTTGGTCAAAAATGAAAATTTCAAAAGTGCCCCAATTTCTGCTTTAAACTTTAGGTACTATCCCAAAATGTATCACTAAGGTGACAGAAGTTGATTTCGGAGCATCATTTTTGAACAGGCGCTTCAACCATTTTGTGGCATATGAGAAATTCCCTAAGCCCCGGACCTGTCGATTTTGGTCAAAAATGAAAATTTCAAAAGTGCCTTAATTTCTGCTTTAAACTTTAGGTACTGTCCCAAAATGTATCACTAAGGTGACAGAAGTTGATTTCGGAGCATCATTTTTGAACAGGAGCTTCAACCGTTTTGTGGCATATGAGAAATTCCCTAAGCCCCGGACCTGTCGATTTTGGTCAAAAATTAAAATTTCAAAAGCGCCCCAATTTCTGCTTTAAACTTTAGGTACTATCCCAAAATGTATCACTAAGGTGACAGAAGTTGATTTCGGAGCATCATTTTTGAACAGGAGCTTCAACCGTTTTGTGGCATATGAGAAATTCCCTAAGCCCCAGACCTGTCGATTTTGGTCAAAAATGAAAATTTCAAAAGTGCCCCAATTTCTGCTTTAAACTTTAGGTACTATCCCAAAATGTATCATTAAGGTGACAGAAGATGATTACGGAGCATCATTTTTGAAAAGGAGCTTCAACCGTTTTGTGGCATATGAGAAATTCCCTAAGCCCCGGACCTGTCGATTTTGGTCAAAAATGAAAATTTCAAAAGTGCCCCAATTTCTGCTTTAAACTTTAGGTACTATCCCAAAATGTATCACTAAGGTGACAGAAGATGATTTCGGAGCATCATTTTTGAAAAGGAGCTTCAACCGTTTTGTGGCATATGAGAAATTCCCTAAGCCCCGGACCTGTCGATTTTGGTCAAAAATGAAAATTTCAAAAGTGCCCCAATTTCTGCTTTAAACTTTAGGTACTATCCCAAAATGTATCACTAAGGTGACAGAAGTTGATTTCGGAGCATCATTTTTGAACAGGCGCTTCAACCGTTTTGTGGCATATGAGAAATTCCCTAAGCCCCGGACCTGTCGATTTTGGTCAAAAATGAAAATTTCAAAAGTGCCCCAATTTCTGCTTTAAACTTTAGGTACTGTCCCAAAATGTATCACTAAGGTGACAGAAGTTGATTTCGGAGCATAATTTTTGAACAGGCGCTTCAACCGTTTTGTGGCATATGAGAAATTCCCTAAGCCCCGGACCTGTCGATTTTGGTCAAAAATGAAAATTTCAAAAGTGCCCCAATTTCTGCTTTAAACTTTAGGTACTGTCCCAAAATGTATCACTAAGGTGACAGAAGTTGATTTCGGAGCATAATTTTTGAACAGGAGCTTCAACCGTTTTGTGGCATATGAGAAATTCCCTAAGCCCCGGACCTGTCGATTTTGGTCAAAAATTAAAATTTCAAAAGTGCCCCAATTTCTGCTTTAAACTTTAGGTACTATCCCAAAATGTATCACTAAGGTGACAGAAGTTGATTTCTGAGCATCATTTTTGAACAGGAGCTTCAACCGTTTTGTGGCATATGAGAAATTCCCTAAGCCCCGGACCTGTCAATTTTGGTCAAAAATGAAAATTTCAAAAGTGCCCCAATTTCTGCTTTAAACTTTAGGTACTGTCCCAAAATGTATCACTAAGGTGACAGAAGTTGATTTCGGAGCATCATTTTTGAACAGGAGCTTCAACCGTTTTGTGGCATATGAGAAATTCCCTAAGCCCCGGACCTGTCGATTTTGGTCAAAAATGAAAATGTCAAAAGTGCCCTAATTTCTGCTTTAAACTTTAGGTACTATACCAAAATGTATCACTAAGGTGACAGAAGTTGATTTCGGAGCATCATTTTTGAACAGGAGCTTCAACCGTTTTGTGGCATATGAGAAATTCCCTAAGCCCCAGACCTGTCGATTTTGGTCAAAAATTAAAATTTCAAAAGTGCCCCAATTTCTGCTTTAAACTTTAGGTACTATCCCAAAATGTATCACTAAGGTGACAGAAGTTGATTTCGGAGCATCATTTTTGAACAGGAGCTTCAACCGTTTTGTGGCATATAAGAAATTCCCTAAGCCCCGGACCTGTCGATTTGGTCAAAAATGAAAATTTCAAAAGTGCCCCAATTTCTGCTTTAATCTTTAGGTACTATCCCAAAATGTATCATTAAGGTGACAGAAGATGATTTCGGAGCATCATTTTTGAAAAGGAGCTTCAACCGTTTTGTGGCATATGAGAAATTCCCTAAGCCCCGGACCTGTCGATTTGTTCAAAAAATGAAAATTTCAAAAGTGCCCCAATTTCTGCTTTAAACTTTAGGTACTATCCCAAAATGTATCACTAAGGTGACAGAAGTTGATTTCAGAGCATCATTTTTGAACAGGAGCTTCAACCGTTTAGTGGCATATGAGAAATTCCCTAAGCCCCGGACCTGTCGATTTTGGTCAAAAATGAAAATTTCTAAAATGCCCCAATTTCTGCTTTAAACTTTAGGTACTATCCTAAAATGTATCACTAAGGTGACAGAAGATGATTTCGGAGCATCATTTTTGAAAAGGAGCTTCAACCGTTTTGTGGCATACGAGAAATTCCCTAAGCCCCGGACCTGTCGATTTTGGTCAAAAATGAAAATTTCAAAAGTGCCCCAATTTCTGCTTTAAACTTTAGGTACTATCGCAAAATGTATCACTAAGGTGACAGAAGTTGATTTCGGAGCATCATTTTTGAACAGGCGCTTCAACCATTTTGTGGCATATGAGAAATTCCCTAAGCCCCGGACCTGTCGATTTTGGTCAAAAATGAAAATTTCAAAAGTGCCCCAATTTCTGCTTTAAACTTTAGGTACTGTCCCAAAATGTATCACTAAGGTGACAGAAGTTGATTTCGGAGCATCATTTTTGAACAGGAGCTTCAACCGTTTTGTGGCATATGAGAAATTCCCTAAGCCCCGGACCTGTCGATTTTGGTCAAAAATTAAAATTTCAAAAGTGCCCCAATTTCTGCTTTAAACTTTAGGTACTATCCCAAAATGTATCACTAAGGTGACAGAAGTTGATTTCAGAGCATCATTTTTGAACAGGAGCTTCAACCGTTTAGTGGCATATGAGAAATTCCCTAAGCCCCGGACCTGTCGATTTTGGTCAAAAATGAAAATTTCAAAAGTGCCTCAATTTCTGCTTTAAACTTTAGGTACTATCCCAAAATGTATCACTAAAGTGACAGAAGTTGATTTCCGCGCATCATTTTTGAACAGGAGCTTCAACCGTTTTGTGGCATATGAGAAATTCCCTAAGCCCCGGACCTGTCGAATTTTGGTCAAAAATGAAAATTTCAAAAGTGACCCAATTTCTGCTTTAAACTTTAGGTACTATCCCATAATGTATCACTAAGGTGACAGAAGTTGATTTCGGAGCATCATTTTTGAACAGGATCTTCAACCGTTTTGTGGCATATGAGAAATTCCCTAAGCCCCGGACCTGTCGATTTTGGTCAAAAATGAAAATTTCAAAAGTGCCCCAATTTCTGCTTTATACTTTAGGTACTGTCCCAAAATGTATCACTAAGGTGACAGAAGATGATTTCGGAGCATCATTTTTGAAAAGGAGCTTCAACCGTTTTGTGGCATATGAGAAATTCCCTAAGCCCCGGACCTGTCGATTTTGGTCAAAAATGAAAATTTCAAAAGTGCCCCAATTTCTGCTTTAAACTTTAGGTACTATCCCAAAATGTATCACAAAGGTGACAGAAGTTGATTTCGGAGCATCATTTTTGAACAGGAGCTTCAACCGTTTTGTGGCATATGAGAAATTCCCTAAGCCCCGGACCTGTCGATTTTGGTCAAAAATGAAAATTTCAAAAGTGCCCCAATTTCTGCTTTAAACTTTAGGTACTATCCCAAAATGTATCACTAAGGTGACAGAAGTTGATTTCAGAGCATCATTTTTGAACAGGAGCTTCAACCGTTTTGTGGCATATGAGAAATTCCCTAAGCCCCGGACCTGTCGATTTTGGTCAAAAATGAAAATTTCAAAAGTGCCCCAATTTCTGCTTTAAACTTTAGGTACTATCCCAAAATGTATCACTAAGGTGACAGAAGTTGATTTCGGAGCATCATTTTTGAACAGGAGCTTCAACCGTTTTGTGGCATATGAGAAATTCCCTAAGCCCCGGACCTGTCGATTTTGGTCAGAAAGGAAAATTTCAAAAGTGCCCCAATTTCTGCTTTAAACTTTAGGTACTATCCCAAAATGTATCACTAAGGTGACAGAAGTTGATTTCAGAGCATCATTTTTGAACAGGAGCTTCAACCGTTTTGTGGCATATGAGAAATTCCCTAAGCCCCGGACCTGTCGATTTTGGTCAAAAATGAAAATTTCAAAAGTGCCCCAATTTCTGCTTTAAACTTTAGGTACTATCCCAAAATGTATCACTAAGGTGACAGAAGTTGATTTCAGAGCATCATTTTTGAACAGGAGCTTCAACCGTTTAGTGGCATATGAGAAATTCCCTAAGCCCCGGACCTGTCGACTTTGGTCAAAAATGAAAATTTCAAAAGTGCCCCAATTTCTGCTTTAAACTTTAGGTACTATCCCAAAATGTATCACTAAGGTGACAGAAGTTGATTTCGGAGCATCATTTTTGAACAGGAGCTTCAACCATTTAGTGGCATATGAGAAATTCCCTAAGCCCCGGACCTGTCGATTTTGGTCAAAAATGAAAATTTCTAAAGTGCCCCAATTTCTGCTTTAAAGTTTAGGTACTATCCTAAAATGTATCACTAAGGTGACAGAAGATGATTTCGGAGCATCATTTTTGAAAAGGAGCTTCAACCGTTTTGTGGCATACGAGAAATTCCCTAAGCCCCGGACCTGTCGATTTTGGTCAAAAATGAAAATTTCAAAAGTGCCCCAATTTCTGCTTTAAACTTTAGGTACTATCCCAAAATGTATCACTAAGGTGACAGAAGTTGATTTCGGAGCATCATTTTTGAACAGGCGCTTCAACCATTTTGTGGCATATGAGAAATTCCCTAAGCCCCGGACCTGTCGATTTTGGTCAAAAATGAAAATTTCAAAAGTGCCTTAATTTCTGCTTTAAACTTTAGGTACTGTCCCAAAATGTATCACTAAGGTGACAGAAGTTGATTTCGGAGCATCATTTTTGAACAGGAGCTTCAACCGTTTTGTGGCATATGAGAAATTCCCTAAGCCCCGGACCTGTCGATTTTGGTCAAAAATTAAAATTTCAAAAGCGCCCCAATTTCTGCTTTAAACTTTAGGTACTATCCCAAAATGTATCACTAAGGTGACAGAAGTTGATTTCGGAGCATCATTTTTGAACAGGAGCTTCAACCGTTTTGTGGCATATGAGAAATTCCCTAAGCCCCAGACCTGTCGATTTTGGTCAAAAAAGAAAATTTCAAAAGTGCCCCAATTTCTGCTTTAAACTTTAGGTACTATCCCAAAATGTATCATTAAGGTGACAGAAGATGATTACGGAGCATCATTTTTGAAAAGGAGCTTCAACCGTTTTGTGGCATATGAGAAATTCCCTAAGCCCCGGACCTGTCGATTTTGGTCAAAAATGAAAATTTCAAAAGTGCCCCAATTTCTGCTTTAAACTTTAGGTACTATCCCAAAATGTATCACTAAGGTGACAGAAGATGATTTCGGAGCATCATTTTTGAAAAGGAGCTTCAACCGTTTTGTGGCATATGAGAAATTCCCTAAGCCCCGGACCTGTCGATTTTGGTCAAAAATGAAAATTTCAAAAGTGCCCCAATTTCTGCTTTAAACTTTAGGTACTATCCCAAAATGTATCACTAAGGTGACAGAAGTTGATTTCGGAGCATCATTTTTGAACAGGCGCTTCAACCGTTTTGTGGCATATGAGAAATTCCCTAAGCCCCGGACCTGTCGATTTTGGTCAAAAATGAAAATTTCAAAAGTGCCCCAATTTCTGCTTTAAACTTTAGGTACTGTCCCAAAATGTATCACTAAGGTGACAGAAGTTGATTTCGGAGCATAATTTTTGAACAGGCGCTTCAACCGTTTTGTGGCATATGAGAAATTCCCTAAGCCCCGGACCTGTCGATTTTGGTCAAAAATGAAAATTTCAAAAGTGCCCCAATTTCTGCTTTAAACTTTAGGTACTGTCCCAAAATGTATCACTAAGGTGACAGAAGTTGATTTCGGAGCATAATTTTTGAACAGGAGCTTCAACCGTTTTGTGGCATATGAGAAATTCCCTAAGCCCCGGACCTGTCGATTTTGGTCAAAAATTAAAATTTCAAAAGTGCCCCAATTTCTGCTTTAAACTTTAGGTACTATCCCAAAATGTATCACTAAGGTGACAGAAGTTGATTTCTGAGCATCATTTTTGAACAGGAGCTTCAACCGTTTTGTGGCATATGAGAAATTCCCTAAGCCCCGGACCTGTCAATTTTGGTCAAAAATGAAAATTTCAAAAGTGCCCCAATTTCTGCTTTAAACTTTAGGTACTGTCCCAAAATGTATCACTAAGGTGACAGAAGTTGATTTCGGAGCATCATTTTTGAACAGGAGCTTCAACCGTTTTGTGGCATATGAGAAATTCCCTAAGCCCCGGACCTGTCGATTTTGGTCAAAAATGAAAATGTCAAAAGTGCCCTAATTTCTGCTTTAAACTTTAGGTACTATACCAAAATGTATCACTAAGGTGACAGAAGTTGATTTCGGAGCATCATTTTTGAACAGGAGCTTCAACCGTTTTGTGGCATATGAGAAATTCCCTAAGCCCCAGACCTGTCGATTTTGGTCAAAAATTAAAATTTCAAAAGTGCCCCAATTTCTGCTTTAAACTTTAGGTACTATCCCAAAATGTATCACTAAGGTGACAGAAGTTGATTTCGGAGCATCATTTTTGAACAGGAGCTTCAACCGTTTTGTGGCATATAAGAAATTCCCTAAGCCCCGGACCTGTCGATTTGGTCAAAAATGAAAATTTCAAAAGTGCCCCAATTTCTGCTTTAATCTTTAGGTACTATCCCAAAATGTATCATTAAGGTGACAGAAGATGATTTCGGAGCATCATTTTTGAAAAGGAGCTTCAACCGTTTTGTGGCATATGAGAAATTCCCTAAGCCCCGGACCTGTCGATTTGTTCAAAAAATGAAAATTTCAAAAGTGCCCCAATTTCTGCTTTAAACTTTAGGTACTATCCCAAAATGTATCACTAAGGTGACAGAAGTTGATTTCAGAGCATCATTTTTGAACAGGAGCTTCAACCGTTTAGTGGCATATGAGAAATTCCCTAAGCCCCGGACCTGTCGATTTTGGTCAAAAATGAAAATTTCTAAAATGCCCCAATTTCTGCTTTAAACTTTAGGTACTATCCTAAAATGTATCACTAAGGTGACAGAAGATGATTTCGGAGCATCATTTTTGAAAAGGAGCTTCAACCGTTTTGTGGCATACGAGAAATTCCCTAAGCCCCGGACCTGTCGATTTTGGTCAAAAATGAAAATTTCAAAAGTGCCCCAATTTCTGCTTTAAACTTTAGGTACTATCGCAAAATGTATCACTAAGGTGACAGAAGTTGATTTCGGAGCATCATTTTTGAACAGGCGCTTCAACCATTTTGTGGCATATGAGAAATTCCCTAAGCCCCGGACCTGTCGATTTTGGTCAAAAATGAAAATTTCAAAAGTGCCCCAATTTCTGCTTTAAACTTTAGGTACTGTCCCAAAATGTATCACTAAGGTGACAGAAGTTGATTTCGGAGCATCATTTTTGAACAGGAGCTTCAACCGTTTTGTGGCATATGAGAAATTCCCTAAGCCCCGGACCTGTCGATTTTGGTCAAAAATTAAAATTTCAAAAGTGCCCCAATTTCTGCTTTAAACTTTAGGTACTATCCCAAAATGTATCACTAAGGTGACAGAAGTTGATTTCTGAGCATCATTTTTGAACAGGAGCTTCAACCGTTTTGTGGCATATGAGAAATTCCCTAAGCCCCGGACCTGTCGATTTTGGTCAAAAATGAAAATTTCAAAAGTGCCTTAATTTCTGCTTTAAACTTTAGGTACTGTCCCAAAATGTATCACTAAGGTGACAGAAGTTGATTTCGGAGCATCATTTTTGAACAGGAGCTTCAACCGTTTTGTGGCATATGAGAAATTCCCTAAGCCCCGGACCTGTCGATTTTGGTCAAAAATTAAAATTTCAAAAGAGCCCCAATTTCTGCTTTAAACTTTAGGTACTATCCCAAAATGTATCACTAAGGTGACAGAAGTTGATTTCGGAGCATCATTTTTGAACAGGAGCTTCAACCGTTTTGTGGCATATGAGAAATTCCCTAAGCCCCAGACCTGTCGATTTTGGTCAAAAATGAAAATTTCAAAAGTGCCCCAATTTCTGCTTTAAACTTTAGGTACTATCCCAAAATGTATCATTAAGGTGACAGAAGATGATTACGGAGCATCATTTTTGAAAAGGAGCTTCAACCGTTTTGTGGCATATGAGAAATTCCCTAAGCCCCGGACCTGTCGATTTTGGTCAAAAATGAAAATTTCAAAAGTGCCCCAATTTCTGCTTTAAACTTTAGGTACTATCCCAAAATGTATCACTAAGGTGACAGAAGATGATTTCGGAGCATCATTTTTGAAAAGGAGCTTCAACCGTTTTGTGGCATATGAGAAATTCCCTAAGCCCCGGACCTGTCGATTTTGGTCAAAAATGAAAATTTCAAAAGTGCCCCAATTTCTGCTTTAAACTTTAGGTACTATCCCAAAATATATCACTAAGGTGACAGAAGTTGATTTCGGAGCATCATTTTTGAACAGGCGCTTCAACCGTTTTGTGGCATATGAGAAATTCCCTAAGCCCCGGACCTGTCGATTTTGGTCAAAAATGAAAATTTCAAAAGTGCCCAAATTTCTGCTTTAAACTTTAGGTACTGTCCCAAAATGTATCACTAAGGTGACAGAAGTTGATTTCGGAGCATAATTTTTGAACAGGCGCTTCAACCGTTTTGTGGCATATGAGAAATTCCCTAAGCCCCGGACCTGTCGATTTTGGTCAAAAATGAAAATTTCAAAAGTGCCCCAATTTCTGCTTTAAACTTTAGGTACTGTCCCAAAATGTATCACTAAGGTGACAGAAGTTGATTTCGGAGCATAATTTTTGAACAGGAGCTTCAACCGTTTTGTGGCATATGAGAAATTCCCTAAGCCCCGGACCTGTCGATTTTGGTCAAAAATTAAAATTTCAAAAGTGCCCCAATTTCTGCTTTAAACTTTAGGTACTATCCCAAAATGTATCACTAAGGTGACAGAAGTTGATTTCTGAGCATCATTTTTGAACAGGAGCTTCAACCGTTTTGTGGCATATGAGAAATTCCCTAAGCCCCGGACCTGTCGATTTTGGTCAAAAATGAAAATTTCAAAAGTGCCCCAATTTCTGCTTTAAACTTTAGGTACTGTCCCAAAATGTATCACTAAGGTGACAGAAGTTGATTTCGGAGCATCATTTTTGAACAGGAGCTTCAACCGTTTTGTGGCATATGAGAAATTCCCTAAGCCCCGGACCTGTCGATTTTGGTCAAAAATGAAAATGTCAAAAGTGCCCTAATTTCTGCTTTAAACTTTAGGTACTATACCAAAATGTATCACTAAGGTGACAGAAGTTGATTTCGGAGCATCATTTTTGAACAGGAGCTTCAACCGTTTTGTGGCATATGAGAAATTCCCTAAGCCCCAGACCTGTCGATTTTGGTCAAAAATGAAAATTTCAAAAGTGCCCCAATTTCTGCTTTAAACTTTAGGTACTATCCCAAAATGTATCACTAAGGTGACAGAAGTTGATTTCGGAGCATCATTTTTGAACAGGAGCTTCAACCGTTTTGTGGCATATAAGAAATTCCCTAAGCCCCGGACCTGTCGATTTGGTCAAAAATGAAAATTTCAAAAGTGCCCCAATTTCTGCTTTAAACTTTAGGTACTATCCCAAAATGTATCATTAAGGTGACAGAAGATGATTTCGGAGCATCATTTTTGAAAAGGAGCTTCAACCGTTTTGTGGCATATGAGAAATTCCCTAAGCCCCGGACCTGTCGATTTGTTCAAAAAATGAAAATTTCAAAAGTGCCCCAATTTCTGCTTTAAACTTTAGGTACTATCCCAAAATGTATCACTAAGGTGACAGAAGATGATTTCGGAGCATCATTTTTGAAAAGGAGCTTCAACCGTTTTGTGGCATATGAGAAATTCCCTAAGCCCCGGACCTGTTGATTTTGGTCAAAAATGAAAAATTCAAAAGTACCCCAATTTCTGCTTTAAACTTTAGGTACTATCCCAAAATGTATCTCTAAGGTGACAGAAGTTGATTTCGGAGCATCATTTTTTAACAGGAGCTTCAACCGTATTGTGGCATATGAGAAATTCCCTAGGCCCCGGACCTGTCGATTTGGTCAAAAATGAAAATTTCAAAAGTGCCTTAATTTCTGCTTTAAACTTTAGGTACTATACCAAAATGTATCATTAAGGTGACAGAAGATGATTTCGGAGCATCATTTTTGAACAGGAGCTTCAACCGTTTTGTGGCATATGAGAAATTCCCTAAGCCCCGGACCTGTCGATTTTGGTCAAAAATGAAAAATTCAAAAGTGCCCCAATTTCTGCTTTAAACTTTAGGTACTATCCCAAAATGTATCATTAAGGTGACAGAAGATGATTACGGAGCATCATTTTTGAAAAGGAGCTTCAACCGTTTTGTGGCATATGAGAAATTCCCTAAGCCCCGGACCTGTCGATTTTGGTCAAAAATGAAAATTTCAAAAGTGCCCCAATTTCTGCTTTAAACTTTAGGTACTATCCCAAAATGTATCACTAAGGTGACAGAAGATGATTTCGGAGCATCATTTTTGAAAAGGAGCTTCAACCGTTTTGTGGCATATGAGAAATTCCCTAAGCCCCGGACCTGTCGATTTTGGTCAAAAATGAAAATTTCAAAAGTGCCCCAATTTCTGCTTTAAACTTTAGGTACTATCCCAAAATGTATCACTAAGGTGACAGAAGTTGATTTCGGAGCATCATTTTTGAACAGGCGCTTCAACCATTTTGTGGCATATGAGAAATTCCCTAAGCCCCGGACCTGTCGATTTTGGTCAAAAATGAAAATTTCAAAAGTGCCCCAATTTCTGCTTTAAACTTTAGGTACTGTCCCAAAATGTATCACTAAGGTGACAGAAGTTGATTTCGGAGCATAATTTTTGAACAGGCGCTTCAACCAATTTGTGGCATATGAGAAGTTCCCTAAGCCCCGGACCTGTCGATTTTGGTCAAAAATGAAAATTTCAAAAGTGCCCCAATTTCTGCTTTAAACTTTAGGTACTATCCCAAAATGTATCACTAAGGTGACAGAAGATGATTTCGGAGCATCATTTTTGAAAAGGAGCTTCAACCGTTTTGTGGCATATGAGAAATTCCCTAAGCCCCGGACCTGTCGATTTTGGTCAAAAATGAAAATTTCAAAAGTGCCCCAATTTCTGCTTTAAACTTTAGGTACTATCCCAAAATGTATCACTAAGGTGACAGAAGTTGATTTCGGAGCATAATTTTTGAACAGGCGCTTCAACCATTTTGTGGCATATGAGAAATTCCCTAAGCCCCGGACCTGTCGATTTTGGTCAAAAATGAAAATTTCAAAAGTGCCCCAATTTCTGCTTTAAACTTTAGGTACTGTCCCAAAATGTATCACTAAGGTGACAGAAGTTGATTTCGGAGCATAATTTTTGAACAGGCGCTTCAACCGTTTTGTGGCATATGAGAAATTCCCTAAGCCCCGGACCTGTCGATTTTGGTCAAAAATGAAAATTTCAAAAGTGCCCCAATTTCTGCTTTAAACTTTAGGTACTGTCCCAAAATGTATCACTAAGGTGACAGAAGTTGATTTCGGAGCATCATTTTTGAACAGGAGCTTCAAAAAATAAAAAAAAAAAAAAAAAAAAAAAAAAAACGTTTGTGGCATATGAGAAATTCCCTAAGCCCCGGACCTGTCGATTTTGGTCAAAAATTAAAATTTCAAAAGTGCCCCAATTTCTGCTTTAAACTTTAGGTACTATCCCAAAATGTATCACTAAGGTGACAGAAGTTGATTTCTGAGCATCATTTTTGAACATAAGCTTCAACCGTTTTGTGGCATATGAGAAATTCCCTAAGCCCCGGACCTGTCGATTTTGGTCAAAAATGAAAATTTCAAAAGTGCCCCAATTTCTGCTTTAAACTTTAGGTACTGTCCCAAAATGTATCACTAAGGTGACAGAAGTTGATTTCGGAGCATAATTTTTGAACAGGAGCTTCAACCGTTTTGTGGCATATGAGAAATTCCCTAAGCCCCGGACCTGTCGATTTTGGTCAAAAATTAAAATTTCAAAAGTGCCCCAATTTCTGCTTTAAACTTTAGGTACTATCCCAAAATGTATCACTAAGGTGACAGAAGTTGATTTCTGAGCATCATTTTTGAACAGGAGCTTCAACCGTTTTGTGGCATATGAGAAATTCCCTAAGCCCCGGACCTGTCGATTTTGGTCAAAAATGAAAATTTCAAAAGTGCCCCAATTTCTGCTTTAAACTTTAGGTACTGTCCCAAAATGTATCACTAAGGTGACAGAAGTTGATTTCGGAGCATCATTTTTGAACAGGAGCTTCAACCGTTTTGTGGCATATGAGAAATTCCCTAAGCCCCGGACCTGTCGATTTTGGTCAAAAATGAAAATTTCAAAAGTGCCCCAATTTCTGCTTTAAACTTTAGGTACTATCCCAAAATGTATCACTAAGGTGACAGAAGTTGATTTCGGAGCATCATTTTTGAACAGGAGCTTCAACCGTTTTGTGGCATATAAGAAATTCCCTAAGCCCCGGACCTGTCGATTTGGTCAAAAATGAAAATTTCAAAAGTGCCCCAATTTCTGCTTTAAACTTTAGGTACTATCCCAAAATGTATCATTAAGGTGACAGAAGATGATTTCGGAGCATCATTTTTGAAAAGGAGCTTCAACCGTTTTGTGGCATATGAGAAATTCCCTAAGCCCCGGACCTGTCGATTTGTTCAAAAAATGAAAATTTCAAAAGTGCCCCAATTTCTGCTTTAAACTTTAGGTACTATCCCAAAATGTATCACTAAGGTGACAGAAGATGATTTCGGAGCATCATTTTTGAAAAGGAGCTTCAACCGTTTTGTGGCATATGAGAAATTCCCTAAGCCCCGGACCTGTTGATTTTGGTCAAAAATGAAAAATTCAAAAGTACCCCAATTTCTGCTTTAAACTTTAGGTACTATCCCAAAATGTATCTCTAAGGTGACAGAAGTTGATTTCGGAGCATCATTTTTTAACAGGAGCTTCAACCGTATTGTGGCATATGAGAAATTCCCTAAGCCCCGGACCTGTCGATTTGGTCAAAAATGAAAATTTCAAAAGTGCCTTAATTTCTGCTTTAACCTTTAGGTACTATACCAAAATGTATCATTAAGGTGACAGAAGATGATTTCGGAGCATCATTTTTGAACAGGAGCTTCAACCGTTTTGTGGCATATGAGAAATTCCCTAAGCCCCGGACCTGTCGATTTTGGTCAAAAATGAAAAATTCAAAAGTGCCCCAATTTCTGCTTTAAACTTTAGGTACTATCCCAAAATGTATCATTAAGGTGACAGAAGATGATTACGGAGCATCATTTTTGAAAAGGAGCTTCAACCGTTTTGTGGCATATGAGAAATTCCCTAAGCCCCGGACCTGTCGATTTTGGTCAAAAATGAAAATTTCAAAAGTGCCCCAATTTCTGCTTTAAACTTTAGGTACTATCCCAAAATGTATCACTAAGGTGACAGAAGATGATTTCGGAGCATCATTTTTGAAAAGGAGCTTCAACCGTTTTG
>NW_026969929.1:0-19629 GCF_028390025.1 Pseudophryne corroboree
CTAATTGCAGTCCATAACACTAATATTAAGCCCACTCCATTATCCACTCCTCCCCTGTGTATTAAACACCCCCTACCACCCTGGAAGTCATGTACCAGGGCCCCTTCATTCAGCACAATGCCCCCTTCTACAGTTTAGTGTTCTCCTTCCTGCCCCATCTGTGCAGTAAAGGAATAATTAGCAGAAATTATTTCTCCAGGTCCTACTGTACATACTGAGCGAAAGATAGAACCCCCCTATCCCCCGCGGAGCATCAAAGCTGCCGCTGATAGCTCCCCCCACCCCTTCCGCTGGTGAGTGGGTAGGGTCCCCAGTGCATTGCTGTGTCCAGGGGCCCACACTGCTGTTAAGATGGCTCTAGTAATTGAGCTAGGGGATTGTGACGCTCCTTCAGCATTGCCCCTGGACTGTACCATACTGTATCTCACTCCATATCCAAGCGCTGCCATGTGCTGGGAGTTCACGGTCGGTGGCCATTTTGTCAGGTTGCTAAGCGATCCAGCTCGGTATAACGTAATGTGCATAGACCTCGCTTATCCCGGTGTACTATGTGCAGTAGTACTGAATGATTGCTATCACTTGTGGTGAAACACCTATCTTATCAAATACAGTAACTACTGTACAGTATAGTTGTTCGCACAGGTGATGGTAATCATACTGTATATTTAAACTGAAGTCCGTAACAGAGCATTCTGTCCCTCCTGCAGAGGTTCTTGTTGGGAGGCACAGGGAAAAAAGGCAAATACTGTACAGTACTGTATTTGCACTTTACTGTTGTGCACTTTATTTGAAAATGTACAGTTGTTTGCTATTTTTAGCATGCTGTGCTTTACATGTTTTCTTATTGTGGTTTTTATATTTTTAGACAAAAGACAAAGAATGCAGACTACCAGATTTTACGGGAGTGCCAAAACCCACCCATCAGTGGCACAGAAACTTGCTGCAGTAGTCCCACAAAAGAAGAAGAAAACTGCCAAGGCGGCTCAGAAAGAAAATGTGGTGAAACCACGAAAAAATGCCAAGGCAAAGAATAATACGTTGGAGCTGATATGTGGTGTGGCAAATGATGTAATTGTTCCATCTCCTGCAGATCACAGTGTTCAGCCAATGAATCTGGAAATACCGGTGCTAGAGGACGTGACAAACACGCTGCATCAGGAAGCTTCTTTTTTGGACCATGTAGCCACCCCTGGACAAGAAGACATGACACATTCACCACGAAGAAGGTTGCATTTCACAGATGTGAACACCAAAGTGCAGGACTGCCAGTGTACCTGTCCTGTTTTACTAAAGGAGCTACTCAGTAAGGTGACCAATATGGAGTCAGAAGTTGGTGGACAGGTCAATCAGCTGCAGACCGATGTGGCTGGCCTTAAAGAAGGCATAAAGGAACAGATGGTAGAAGCCATGAAGAAAGTCATTGAACAAACGAGGGAAGAATGGCAAGTTGGAGTTTGCCGCACCATCATTGCAACACACCACCAAGCGGTTCAAGTCAGCGGCCTGGACGACCGAGGCCTGGAGGACCGCAGAGGAGGCCTGGAGGACCGCAGAGGAGGCCTGGAGGACCGCAGCGGACTGGACGAAGTCAGCGGCATGGACGACCACAGAGGCCCTAGGCTACGGAGCAAGTAATAGTCCAGATTGTACAGACTATGGGGCAATGCTGAAGGAGCGTCACAATCCCCTAGCTAAAATACACAGTATGCATATTATGGTACACCGGACTCGATGACATACTGTAGCACACTGGCAAAATGGCCGCCGCCCCTGAACCCTTGTGCAGGTTATGGGGCAATGCTGAAGGAGCGTCACAATCCCCTAGCCAAAATACACAGGGGAGGGATAAGCTACTGTAGGATTGCATACAGTATTACGGTACACCGGACTCAATCGCATAGCACACTGTCAAAACGACCACTTTGTGCAGGGTACGGGGCAATGCTGAAGGAGCGTCACAATCCCCTAGCTACAATACACAGGGGTGATAGAGATAATCGAGTGGCTGGAGGGGGGTCCCCTTGATTTAAGGGGCCCCCACTCCTCCAGGGTACTCCGGCCAGGTGTGACTAGTTGGGTATTTAATTCCATGGCCGCAGGGACCGGTATAAAAGTCTCCCCCGGCTGTGCATTATCTGTCCAGCTAGTGGAGCCCAGTGCTGATTCAAAAAATATGGGGAACCCCTACGCTTTTTTTGTCCCCCTTATTTTTTGCACCAGGACCAGGCGCAGAGCCCGGTGCTGGTTCTAAAAAGATGGGGGATCCCGTGTCCATTTTTTCCGTATTCCTGCCGGAATTCGACTGCAATTGCATATACAGTACTGTACCCCTTAATGTCACTGCTTACAGTATACAGTATTTAGACATGAGCTTGTGTACAGTATCTGTCATGAGGTGCTTTTTTCACTGACACTATAACTTTTTTCTATTGTGATATACTGTACAGAGGCGGCAAACTAGCGAAACGGGAATAATCAGCTTCTGCAGAATAAAATGAGATGCTACAGTACATGCCTATATTCTGTGAGTGACTGCGGCTCTATGAAATTAAATCAGAAAATTTAAATATGAAATGTATTACTAATGTGTGGCATTACTGTACTGTATGTGTACTGTATAAGGTGTACTACAATATTTTCTGGTGTAACATAAGGAAAGGGCACTACTGCATGGTCTAATGCAGTGGTTCTCAAACTTGGTCCTCAGGACCCCACACAGTGCATGTTTTGCAGGTAAACCAGCAAGTGCACAGATGTATTCATTACTAACTGACACATTTTAGAAGGTCCATACAGTAGGTGGAGCTAATTTTTTCACTTGTGATTCTGTGAGACCTGCAAAACCTGCACTGTGTGGGGTCCTGAGGACTGAGTTTGAGAACCTGTGGTCTAATGTAAATAAAGATGAATGTGGTGGGGTGTAATGTGAATAAGGGGCATTACTGTTAGGAGTAATGTGGTACTATGATATGATGTCATGAGAATAAGAGACACCACTGCATGATATAATGTGAATAAAGTTGCAGTACTGTGTTGTGTCATTTCATCTTCGGGTATTATTGTGTTACCATGCCCCTTCCCAGCAAGAACATACTGTACACTGTTTTGGGCTGGCACTAAATGTGCACATTGTTCTTATTTAGATTATAGGGGGTAGGAGCGCCAAAATGGGTGATGGTGCTGGGAAAGGGGTGCAGGGTTAGAGGCGGAACTACGTAGCATCTGTGCAAGAGGGCATCAGCCAAAATCTAGCCTAGGGCATCATGTTGGTCAGGTTTGGCTCTGATAATACTGTATACTGTACTCTTACTGTACTTTGCATTCAATACAGATACTGTTTGCACACAGGTTTTACATGAATCATTGGCAATGCTGCAGGAGTGTCTCATTAGGCAATCTAAAATATACCACGAGTATGGGTGGGGATACAGTAGGGAAGTTCTGTCACCATAAGCTGTCTGCTGTGTATAGCATATTTCCATCTGAGATGCATTTGTGTGTTTGTAATAAGAAAAAAACATTTTACTGTACATTTAGTGGATACAGTATTTCTCCCCCATAATGACGTATCATACTGTACAGGTACCCTCATGTACTGTACCGTACCATACTGTAAAATTGAATATTTATTGGAAAAACATCAATATTAATGTAAAAATAAAGTATTACAACATCCGATTCCATGTACTGCACTGATCAAAATGTACAGTACTCTTATTCAGGACTTATAAAACTGAAAATAACTGTTCATACAGTACACATCAATAACATTACTACTGTGTAATATTCTACATTAGTTTATGCAATAATCAGACAAAGGCAATTTTATCATTTTTTTTAATAATGCACCAATTTAAAATTTTAAACAGAAAATACAGAACTACATATTTGTGGCTTGACCATTTCTTTCAACTACAACAGGTAATACTTTATACAGGTGATTTATATAATTATTACAATGTTCAGGTGTGAGTACTTCTAGCCAAAATTTCTTTATCCCATCCACCAGTTGCTGTTTTGTTGTTGGCTTTGCAACACTCCTAACGTACCTCTTCAATTGAGCCCACACTAATTCGATTGGGTTCATGTCTGGTGATCTAATTAAAAAAAAAAAAAGCGTATAGAAAAAATTAATTACATTACAGTAAATAGAGAAAATTAAACATACAATATTGTACTGTTTATTAAACAAAATTTTTTTTTACAGTACTAGAGTGCTATCCAAAATTTTACTTGTACACTGTTGAAATAATACTCACTCTGGTGGTGTGCGTTCCCAATTCATACCTTTCTCTTCCATAAATTTGGCTGAGGCGGAGTGTTTAGGATCATTGTCTTGGAATATCCTATGGTGAGTTGGGTAATATTTATTCACAAATGGCACCATACATTTCTCTACTATTGTTTCTTGGAAATATTTCTTATCCATGATTCCTACAGAAATCAAAAAATGTTGTTCATTAATAAGCAACTCCTTTTATTGTGCAGTTACACGTACTCTACAGTACAACATGTATTTTTACAGAACACAGGCACAGAATAAAGTATAGTACTGTACTGTACCTTCGAAAAATAATAGGGGACCAGCTCCTAATCGTGATATGCCTCCCCATACATGGATTTTCAATGGATGCTTTGGGCGTGGTTTTAAAGAGATATGGTTACGTTTCCTGAATGACATTCTGGAGAACCGCTCAAGGGCAACAGACGATTCATCTGTGAAAATGACATCATCAAATGTTTCACCACTCTCAATCCATCGCCGTGCCTGTTCCACTCTCTTTTCTTTATTCACATCTCTTATCATTGGAGATATCCTGTGAAGAGCCAAAAATAATGAAATCAGATACAGTTATGAAATTACAGATTTACAGATTACTGTATATACAGTAGACTGTATGTGCAGTATACTGTATTATATACCTACTGTATACATTAAACTGTACATACAGTACATTAAGTTACATACAGAGTAATATATATATACATACTGTACATACACACAAACACAGTATACAGTATACAGTATGTAATCATCACAATAAGCCGGCAATGCTTCATTGCTGTCTCTGAGTGCCTATACAGTAGGTATCTCTTTTGGGATAGAATACTGTATATACAGTATATACACACACACATACTGTATATAGTATAAAGTACACACTCTGTATAATGATTTATGGCATTATTATATCACGTATCAAGGGATTATTAACAGTGCATTTACTGTATGGTTTATACTGCTTTCAGTATTTTACCTTGTTGCGCCAAAGGTCCATCCCATTTTCCGTCGCATCCTTCTGATGCTGGTGGCCGATATGTCCAGGTCATACTTGGAATGGAGAATTCGTTTTATTTGCAGAGCAGTACGCTCATCATCCTCACGAGTTAGTTCCTCCACAATTTGTTGCACTCTCCTACAGTACAATACAGTATGAAAAATATGAATTCATGAACAGCACAATCACAGTTACAATTGATGAAGTTTTTATTTTATTTCAAAAAAATTGTTTATGGTATAAAGCAAGTCATTTAAACATTACAGTAGTGTACAGTACGTACCATGTGCATTTTGTAGGAAATACAAATCTGGGCGTTGTTCTCTCGAATGCATGATAGCGCACTGTTTCTAAAGTGACTATAATGCCACTTTCCTTGAGCCATGCATGGATCTCTTTGATGGTTTTATTTTCTTTTTTCATGTTGGCGATTATCTTGCTCATCGTTTTGTTGATAGTTACTGGCATGTTGTCCAACTATAATTCCTGTATGGAGAGAAAACATTTGTGAATACTGTAGTCTAAAATTTACACATCTGAAAATGCATAAGAGTTTTATGATAGAAGTTAATACTGTACATGTTTACTATCCAGTACCTGATGTTCAAATTTAAGTATTGTATACTGTACAGTACTGAAAATACAACTTCAGTGTTATGGACTGCAATTAGTTTCCTGTATGAAACAGATACAGTACAGTAAATAACCCTCCTTGGAAGTGCATGGGCCCTGTGAGACTTACAGTAGTGTACAGCATAAGGGTCGACTGACATGATGTACAAGCATTACATACAGTACATGTCAGTACTGTATGTAAATTCTTCAATTATTGCCTAACAACAATGCTGCTTACTGTATATTAAATACTGTAGGCCTAGAAATGTGCATCTCAATATAGTAGTTAAAAACACAGGGGCCTATGTGGATAAGCGAGTTCTATGCACACTAAAAATGGCCACCGACCGTGAACCCCCAGCACGTGGCAGCGCTCGGATATGTAGTGAGATACAATATGGCATACATTTCACAGTTCAGGGGGCAATGCTGAAGGAGCGTCACAATCCCCTAGCTCAATTACATTGGGATAAGCGAGGTCTATGCACATTACGGTATACCGAGCTGGATCGCTTAGCAACCTGACAAAATGGCCGCCGACCGTGAACTCCCAGCACGTGGCAGCGCTCGGATATGTAGTGAGATACAATATGGCATACATTTCACAGTTCAGGGGGCAATGCTGAAGGAGCGTCACAATCCCCTAGCCAAAATACACAGGGGAGGGATAAGCTACTGTAGGATTGCATACAGTATTACGGTACACCGGACTCAATCGCATAGCACACTGTCAAAACGACCACTACCCATGAACCCCCACCTCCTGAACCCCCACCTCGTGGCAGGCAGCAGTTGGGTATGGAATGAGAAATGGCATAAGCTGTGCAGGCTACGGGGCGATGCTGAAGGAGCGTCACAATCCCCTAGCTCAATTACATTGGGATAAGCGAGGTCTATGCACATTACGGTATACCGAGCTGGATCGCTTAGCAACCTGACAAAATGGCCGCCGCCCGTGAACTCCCAGCACGTGGCAGCGCTCGGATATGTAGTGAGATACAGTATGGCATACATTTCACACTCCAGGGGGCAATGCTGAAGGAGCGTCACAATCCCCTAGCTCAATTACATTGGGATAAGCGAGGTCTATGCACATTACGGTATACCGAGCTGGATCGCTTAGCAACCTGACAAAATGGCCGCCGACCGTGAACTCCCAGCACGTGGCAGCGCTCAAATATGGAGTGAGA
This sequence comes from Pseudophryne corroboree, assembly GCF_028390025.1. Taxonomy (NCBI): domain Eukaryota; kingdom Metazoa; phylum Chordata; class Amphibia; order Anura; family Myobatrachidae; genus Pseudophryne; species Pseudophryne corroboree. Next base: position 7,085 of record NW_026969929.1, read on the forward strand.
GATGGTATACATTTTAAAATACACCGGGATAAGTTGTACAGGCCATGGAGCAATGTACAGGGACATTCATCATTTACGTATATAAATAATTGTAAACCGTAAATGAAAGAATTACCGGTCAAATACTGTATGACGAAACTGTGTCAATGAGCTGGAACAGTATGGCCTGTGAAGAAGTTTTCGAAGGCAGAAACGGAGAGCAAATTATCAGGAGATTTCTGAAAGGTCGGAGAAGATCCACACAGCAAGTCTGCTTACGAGGAAACAGCTTTGCAAAGTGGGTAGCTGGGCGGTGACTGAGACGCTCTTTTATTCACATTCACACAAAAGGAATTCTTATCGCTGTGATTGGTGCCAATATAGGCGCATTCATCCTTACACCAATCACAGAGCATACTGTACTTTTGAATGTGAATAAAAGAGCGTCTCAGTCACCGCCCGCTACCCACTTTGCAAATCTGTTTCCTCGTAGGCAGACTTGCTGTGTGGATCTTCTCCGACCTTTCAGAAATCTCCTGATAAGTTGCTCTCCGTTTCTGCCTTCAAAAACTTCTTCACAGGCCATACTGTTCCAGCTCATTGACACAGTTTCGTCATACAGTATTTGACCGGTAATTCTTTCATTTACGGTTTACAATTATTTATATACTGTACGTAAATGATGAATGTCCCTGTACATTGCTCCATGGCCTGTACAACTTATCCCGGTGTATTTTAAAATGTATACCATCTCTCACTCCATATTTGAGCGCTGCCACGTGCTGGGAGTTCACGGTCGGCGGCCATTTTGTCAGGTTGCTAAGCGATCCAGCTCGGTATACCGTAATGTGCATAGACCTCGCTTATCCCAATGTAATTGAGCTAGGGGATTGTGACGCTCCTTCAGCATTGCCCCCTGAACTGTGAAATGTATGCCATATTGTATCTCACTACATATCCGAGCGCTGCCACGTGCTGGGAGTTCACGGTCGGCGGCCATGTTGTCAGGTTGCTAAGCGATCCAGCTCGGTATACCGTAATGTGCATAGACCTCGCTTATCCCAATGTAATTGAGCTAGGGGATTGTGACGCTCCTTCAGCATTGCCCCCTGAACTGTGAAATGTATGCCATATTGTATCTCACTACATATCCGAGCGCTGCCACGTGCTGGGAGTTCACGGTCGGCGGCCATGTTGTCAGGTTGCTAAGCGATCCAGCTCGGTATACCGTAATGTGCATAGACCTCGCTTATCCCAATGTAATTGAGCTAGGGGATTGTGACGCTCCTTCAGCATTGCCCCCTGAACTGTGAAATGTATGCCATATTGTATCTCACTACATATCCGAGCGCTGCCACGTGCTGGGAGTTCACGGTCGGCGGCCATGTTGTCAGGTTGCTAAGCGATCCAGCTCGGTATACCGTAATGTGCATAGACCTCGCTTATCCCAATGTACTGTAATTGAGCTAGGGGATTGTGACGCTCCTTCAGCATTGCCCCCTGAACTGTGAAATGTATGCCATATTGTATCTCACTACATATCCGAGCGCTGCCACGTGCTGGGAGTTCACGGTCGGTGGCCATTTTTAGTGTGCATAGAACTCGCTTATCCACATAGGCCCCTGTGTTTTTAACTACTATATTGAGATGCACATTTCTAGGCCTACAGTATTTAATATACAGTAAGCAGCATTGTTGTTAGGCTTTACGCTACCCACTTTGCAAATCTGTTTCCTCGTAGGCAGACTTGCTGTGTGGATCTTCTCCGACCTTTCAGAAATCTCCTGATAATTTGCTCTCCGTTTCTGCCTTCGAAAACTTCTTCACAGGCCATACTGTTCCAGCTCATTGACACAGTTTCGTCATACAGTATTTGACCGGTAATTCTTTCATTTACGGTTTACAATTATTTATATACTGTACGTAAATGATGAATGTCCCTGTGCATTGCTCCATGGCCTGTACAACTTATCCCGGTGTACTGTATTTTAAAATGTATACCATCTCTCACTACATATCCGAGCGCTGCCACGTGCTGGGAGTTCACGGTCGGTGGCCATTTTTAGTGTGCATAGAACTCGCTTATCCACATAGGCCCCTGTGTTTTTAACTACTATATTGAGATGCACATTTCTAGGCCTACAGTATTTAATATACAGTAAGCAGCATTGTTGTTAGGCAGTAATTGAAGAATTTACATACAGTACTGACATGTACTGTATGTAATGCTTGTACATCATGTCAGTCGACCCTTATGCTGTACACTACTGTAAGTCTCACAGGGCCCATGCACTTCCAAGGACGGTTATTTACTGTACTGTATCTGTTTCATACAGGAAACTAATTGCAGTCCATAACACTAATATTAAGCCCACTCCATTATCCACTCCTCCCCTGTGTATTAAACACCCCCTACCACCCTGGAAGTCATGTACCAGGGCCCCTTCATTCAGCACAATGCCCCCTTCTACAGTTTAGTGTTCTCCTTCCTGCCCCATCTGTGCAGTAAAGGAATAATTAGCAGAAATTATTTCTCCAGGTCCTACTGTACATACTGAGCGAAAGATAGAACCCCCCCTATCCCCCGCGGAGCATCAAAGCTGCCGCTGATAGCTCCCCCCACCCCTTCCGCTGGTGAGTGGGTAGGGGCCCCAGTGCATTGCTGTGTCCAGGGGCCCACACTGCTGTTAAGATGGCTCTAGTAATTGAGCTAGGGGATTGTGACGCTCCTTCAGCATTGCCCCTGGACTGTACCATACTGTATCTCACTCCATATCCAAGCGCTGCCACGTGCTGGGAGTTCACGGTCGGTGGCCATTTTGTCAGGTTGCTAAGCGATCCAGCTCGGTATAACGTAATGTACATAGACCTTGCTTATCCCGGTGTACTACAGGTATGTGCAGTAGTACTGAATGATTGCTATCACTTGTGGTGAAACACCTATCTTATCAAATACAGTAACTACTGTACAGTATAGTTGTTCGCACAGGTGATGGTAATCATACTGTATATTTAAACTGAAGTCCGTAACAGAGCATTCTGTCCCTCCTGCAGAGGTTCTTGTTGGGAGGCACAGGGAAAAAAGGCAAATACTGTACAGTACTGTATTTGCACTTTACTGTTGTGCACTTTATTTGAAAATGTACAGTTGTTTGCTATTTTTAGCATGCTGTGCTTTACATGTTTTCTTATTGTGGTTTTTATATTTTTAGACAAAAGACAAAGAATGCAGACTACCAGATTTTACGGGAGTGCCAAAACCCACCCATCAGTGGCACAGAAACTTGCTGCAGTAGTCCCACAAAAGAAGAAGAAAACTGCCAAGGCGGCTCAGAAAGAAAATGTGGTGAAACCACGAAAAAATGCCAAGGCAAAGAATAATACGTTGGAGATGATATGTGGTGTGGCAAATGATGTAATTGTTCCATCTCCTGCAGATCACAGTGTTCAGCCAATGAATCTGGAAATACCGGTGCTAGAGGACGTGACAAACACGCTGCATCAGGAAGCTTCTTTTTTGGACCATGTAGCCACCCCTGGACAAGAAGACATGACACATTCACCACGAAGAAGGTTGCATTTCACAGATGTGAACACCAAAGTGCAGGACTGCCAGTGTACCTGTCCTGTTTTACTAAAGGAGCTACTCAGTAAGGTGACCAATATGGAGTCAGAAGTTGGTGGACAGATCAATCAGCTGCAGACCGATGTGGCTGGCCTTAAAGAAGGCATAAAGGAACAGATGGTAGAAGCCATGAAGAAAGTCATTGAACAAACGAGGGAAGAATGGCAAGTTGGAGTTTGCCGCACCATCATTGCAACACACCACCAAGCGGTTCAAGTCAGCGGCCTGGACGACCGAGGCCTGGAGGACCGCAGAGGAGGCCTGGAGGACCGCAGAGGAGGCCTGGAGGACCGCAGAGGAGGCCTGGAGGACCGCAGAGGAGGCCTGGACGACCGCAGAGGAGGCCTGGACGACCGCAGCGGACTGGACGAAGTCAGCGGCATGGAGGACCGCAGAGGAGGCCTGGAGGACCGCAGAGGAGGCCTGGAGGACCGCAGAGGAGGCCTGGAGGACCGCAGAGGCCTGGACCACAGCAGCGGACTGGACGAAGTCAGCGACTTGGACGACCGCAGAGGAGGCCTGGAGGACCGCAGAAGAGACCTGGAGGACCGCAGAAGAGACCAGGAGGACCGCAGAAGAGACCTGGAGGACCGCAGAGGAGGCCTGGAGGACCGCAGAGGAGGCCTGGAGGACCGCAGAGGAGGCCTGGAGGACCGCAGAGGGCTGGACGACCGCAGAGGAGGCCTGGAGGACCGCAGAAGAGACCTGGACGACCGCAGCGGACTGGACGAAGTCAGCGGCATGGAGGACCGCAGAGGCCTGGACCACAGCAGCGGACTGGACGAAGTCAGCGACTTGGACGACCGCAGAGGAGGCCTGGAGGACCGCAGAAGAGACCTGGAGGACCGCAGAAGAGACCAGGAGGACCGCAGAAGAGACCTGGAGGACCGCAGAGGAGGCCTGGAGGACCGCAGAGGAGGCCTGGAGGACCGCAGAGGAGGCCTGGAGGACCGCAGAGGGCTGGACGACCGCAGAGGAGGCCTGGAGGACCGCAGAAGAGACCTGGACGACCGCAGCGGACTGGACGAAGTCAGCGGCATGGAGGACCGCAGAGGAGGCCTGGACGACCGCAGCGGACTGGACGAAGTCAGCGGCATGGAGGACCGCAGAGGAGGCCTGGAGGACCGCAGAAGAGACCTGGAGGACCGCAGAGGCCTGGACCACAGCAGCGGACTGGACGAAGTCAGCGACTTGGGCGAACGCAGAGGAGGCCTGGAGGACCGCAGAAGAGACCTGGAGGACCGCAGAGGAAACATGGAGGACCGCAGAGGAGGCATGGAGGACCGCAGAGGAGGCCTGGAGGACCGCAGAGGAGGCCTGGAGGACCGCAGAAGAGACCTGGAGGACCGCAGAGGAGGCCTGGAGGACCGCAGAGGAGGCCTGGAGGACCGCAGAGGAGGCCTGGAGGACCGCAGAGGAGGCCTGGAGGACCGCAGAGGAGGCCTGGAGGACCGCAGAAGAGACCTGGAGGACCGCAGAGGAGGCCTGGAGGACCGCAGAGGAGACCTGGAGGACCGCAGAGGAGGCCTGGAGGACCGCAGAGGAGGCCTGGAGGACCGCAGAGGAGGCCTGGAGGACCGCAGAGGAGGCCTGGAGGACCGCAGAGGCCTGGACCACAGCAGCGGACTGGACGAAGTCAGCGACTTGGACGACCGCAGAGGAGGCCTGGAGGACCGCAGAAGAGACCTGGAGGACCGCAGAAGAGACCTGGAGGACCGCAGAGGAGGCCTGGAGGACCGCAGAGGAGGCCTGGAGGACCGCAGAGGAGGCCTGGAGGACCGCAGAGGCCTGGACCACAGCAGCGGACTGGACGAAGTCAGCGACTTGGACGACCGCAGAGGAGGCCTGGAGGACCGCAGAAGAGACCTGGAGGACCGCAGAAGAGACCTGGAGGACCGCAGAAGAGACCTGGAGGACCGCAGAGGAGGCCTGGAGGACCGCAGAGGAGGCCTGGAGGACCGCAGAGGGCTGGACGACCGCAGAGGCCTGGATTCAAGTGTGCTGTTGCCAGGAACACCAATGATGACCAGCACACCTGCTCACAGGCCACTTCGCAATACATTCGGAGGCTCTCTGAACAATATTGCCCTGGCTGTCATCTCAACTTCCCTGGACGACCATCTGTACAGAGCTTCAAATGGACATATTCAGAAATATGCATATTCTCTGTTCCAGCACCATGTACGGTACGACAAATACTTGACGTGGGCCAATCGTGTGAACTTTGATGGTTCCAAGGGCAAACTTCCGCTGCCCAAAAATCTGGTACATGACATCATGGCTAGGTGTGAACGCCGCGTGAGGATTGGTGATCCAGAAAAGAGGAAGATAAGGGATACCATAAACTCTGTGCTGAGAACGAAGAGGAAAATGACTTGGAAGCTCGACTATGATGAAACCAGATCATTACCTAACTCCTAGCTTCTGCACATCAGCTTCACACAGCTGAAGTTAAAAAATTGTGTCAATGTACCTGTATTACCTGTACATTTTCTGGGGCTGCATGCACTGTGCTGAATCCACTTGGAGCAGCTCGGTTACTCAAAGGGGAGTGCATGAACTTGGCTCACCACATTCCTGGTAATGTAAGGGCCTGTTACAAGTTGCCCCTTTTATTCCTGTTGATTTTTTCGGCGCTGCTGTATCTATCCAGTAGCAGCCGAGTCCATTGTGCTGTGTCCATCTGGGGCCTTGGGCTGCGTTTCCATCCAGGGGCTGCTGTTGTCAGTCCTCTATTCTGGTGTCCGTATGCGACAGTGTTAAAAAGCAAAAGACAAAAACGAAAAATAATTCAAAAAAGCAAAACCTAAAAATAAAGTACAAAAACCATTACCCCGCACCACCACCACAAAAAAATAAATTATAAAAATGTTAAAGTTGATATTGTTACTGTATTTGTGCTGTTACCTTTTGATTAAAGTACCGTACAGTATGTGTGATGTTGGCTTTATTACAATACAGTACAGTATGTGTGATGTTACATGTTCCAAATGACTTTGTCCGTAAATAAAGTGTTTCTTAAAATAAACATGACGTGGTTTCCAATGTTTGTATTCCCAACTTCCTGTACTGTATAAATTAGTACTACTGTATGATGGGAATTCAATTAAGAGTGGTATACTGTATGTAAAACAACTTGGTTAGGCATCTTGCATTTCATATTTTAATAAAAACCACAGGAAACTTCTATTTTTAAAAGTTTATTGAAGAAAAAAAAGGTGTTTTTTTTTTTAAATAAAGTTTGAAAGTTAATTAAAACAAAAAAGTAGTTTGTTCTTCGTTACATTCTTTTCTTGTGTATATAGATATCTGTGGGGAAAAAAAAAAAAAAAGTATTAAAGTAAAGACACTCATGTTCATTTGTTTTCCAAGAAAATTTGTGGAACCACACAGCCCAGCAATAAGTCATGCTGGGCTGTGTGGTTCCACAAAAGGCATGCGGTACAAAGTGAAATAGTGGTGTCAGTGGTCAGCACTTTGACACGCTAACATTTGTGGAACCACACAGCAATGGCTGACACACACAAAATGGCTGACACACACAAAATGCCTGACACACACAAAATGCCTGACACACACAAAATGCCTGACACACACAAAATGCCTGACACACACAAAATGCCTGACACACACATGCTGGAGTGAAAACACATGTTTGCCAAACAGTCGACAGCACATGTCGGCAAGATGGCCGACCAAACTTGCTCCAAATCACCCCAAACTGGCCAGAAAGCACCCCAGCACACTCAGGAGGTACTGTACACCACAGCTAAATTAGGAGAGAATTTCATTACAAACAGCCAGATCTTGCAGATTATCTGCCAGATAATTGTATGGTGTACAGTATGCCTATCTTATACAGTAGAAAAAGATACTATACAATGGAGTACAAGAACAAAATTTTTTATTAAATAAAATTAAATAAAACTTAATAAAATATTAAAATAGTGGTCCACTAGGAGGTGGACCACCACCCGCTGGAGCTGGATGGCACGCCGCAACTGTTCTGTGGGAAAAAAAGGACAGTATTACAAAACAAATACTGAATACTTTACAGTGTAGTAATGGCAATACAGTACTGTACTTTACTCTATATTAGACAATATTGTTATTTACAATGTACAGTACTGTATTGTCAGTACAGTAAATCAAACACTACTGTATGCTGTCGAGGTAATTTAAACATTGCTTTAGTTTACCTCTTGTATAAGTGGGCTGCTGCCTGCCCGCTTCTGGGCCAGCCCACCTATCTTGCCCCTGTCTGGGGCCCCCATAAATAATTGGCACTATATTGGAGAAAAAAAAACATTTAGTCACATTCAAATAGTAAACAATTATTACTGTATACTGTAGGTACAGTATTATACTGTATTGCTGGTATTCAAAATATAAAGTACTGTACAAGAGTTTAGCTTCAATAGGTCATAAACAAATTGTCAAAGGAATTAAACACCACAGTACAAATACTGTAGACATTTACTGTATGTATTAGCAGTCATGACATTTCATGACCGCTTCAGAAAAAAGAGGGTTACAGTACTGTAGGTGGTGTTGTAGGGAGTACTATCCATAATAGTGGACTGTACTCAGAGCCAGCCATAAATAATATGATTCCCTAGTCAAGTTTTTGGATGCTGCCCCCTTGCACAGATGCTATTTCCGCCTCTGAGCCTGTACCCCTTTCCCAGCACCATCACCCCTCAACCATAGCAGTCGTCATTTTGGTGCTCCTCCAACTTACTGTACTGTATGTTTAAAATAGCAACAGTGTGCACATTCGGTGTGCATCCCAAAACGGTGCATGTTCTTGCTGGGAAGGGGCAAGGCCACACAGTAATTCCCCAATCTGAAATGACGCCACACAGTACTGCAACTTTATTCACAACATATCATGCAATAGTGTCTCTTTTTCTCGTTACATCATATGATAGTACCACATTACTCCTCAAAGTATTCCCACTTATTCACATTGCATCACATCATATTGCTCTTTGTTCACATTAGACCACACAGTAGTGCCCTTGCTACAGTATATGTTACACAACAAAGTACTGTATACACATAATGCTGCACATTAGTAATGCATTTTGTATGCACAGAATATACTGTAGGCATGCTGCATATCATATTAATCAGCAGAAGCTGCTTGTGCCCCTGGGCATTTGGCAAGTATGCCTATGCCTAGGGCAGGCTCAGACTGGAGATCAGTACGTAATCCCGCTGGACGGGATCCCGGCAGTCAAAATACAGACGCCGGAATCCCGACCACACAATCCCGACAGGGGCGGCGAGCGGAAAGCAGCCCCTTGCATGCTTGCTTCGCTCGCCACGCGGTGGGCACGGTGCCTCGCTACGCTCTACACACTATTATATCAGTAGTCAGGAAACGCAGCATGCATTTGTGGAGTGAAGAGGGTGAAAAAGGAGAGAAAGTACAGTTTGTACTGTAAGGTTATGTCAGAGGGTGTGAAGATGATCAGCTCAGTGTTATACATGTTACAGTAAGTTAGAATACAGTACAGTGCATTATGTATTTCTATTTTATTACCAGGTGTCTCCTCCACTGGTTGGCGACGGACTGTAAAAAGATAAAATACAGTTAGTCATATCAGTTGGACTTAAAGTAATGTTGGAGAAAAAAAATACTGTAATTGCAGTACCAACTATTGCTACTGTACAGTATATTTATTTACCAAAATGGTATTCTGGCTCGTCGTCTGTGGGTAAAAGAGAAGAATATTATAAGATACAGTATACAGTAAAAAGTATAGTAATAGTAAACTAGTGTCCAGGCCTAGTGACAGGTGGGTAAAAAAAAGGTATGCTTGTGACAGGCATGGTGATTCCAAGGGACCCCACCGAGACCATCAGAAAATTTGTGAGTGGCCCGTATGCCGGTGATTATGACTAGACTAAGGTAGCAACTCTTTTTTGCTTTGAATTATGCATACTGTACAGTACTGTACTGTATGTGCATATTGTACAGTACACTTAAAATATTTAGCAGTTACTGTAGTGGTAATTTGTAGTGGCAAATATGAGAATTCTAACTACAGTATATGAAGATACTTCTCTGACAATTACAAATATTACCTACTGTACTGCATTATCGTCTGTAAGTGTAACTACTGTAGATAAATGTTAATGTGGAATGTGATTGGTTGCTACTGTATGGGCAATATCACCAGTTCAAACAAAAACAATCATCTAAAGTCCCCCATCCACTATTCCGATTTGTGCAATTTTTATCCGATTTCTACGCATTTTCCAGAAAAATCTGATGAAAAGTGCTACTCTGGTGGAATCAAATCAATGTCAGTGATAATTCTTACCACTAAATGCCGCCTCATCATATGCATCATCCTCCTCGGCGGCCTGTTCCAGTGTAGGAACTATGAAAAAACATTAATGCGAAAAAAAAGGTTCATTCCAGGAAATACACTACTTTACACCTAACCGCTAGAATCCTGACTGCTGGTCATGCAAACCCAACCCATTGGTTTAACACAATGTACAGTACAGTACAATACTTTAGTTTACTTACCAAGTTGGGGAGAGGGCTTTTTCTCCCCTTCCTCATCCCCTTCCTCATCACTGTCAATAATCACTGAGTGGAAAATAAAAAAATATTATAAACAAAATACAGTAGAGTACAGTTACTACAAAATTGCACAGTAGTACAGTGCTACAGGAGGCAGAGATATATTCATAATACAGTAGGAGCAGAATGACTGTCCAGTGGTAGGGGACATACAGTACTGTACTGTGCCTGTATTTAACTCGTGTTGGAGGAGAGGCGATTTCGCACACAGAGGCGAAAAGGGGTCTTCACAGTGAGGGAAATACTGTACAGTACATGTTTGGAATTCCCTGCCTGAAAAGTAATAAAAGTGGACTTGGTCAATACTTTTAAGAATGGGCTTGTGAAAATCCTACTGTACTTACTATACTGTGGCGGCTCCGACGACTCAGAGTCCACGTAAGTGACATCTGTGTTGAATATAAAAAAAACAAAAAGAAAAGTCAATGGGATTTCTGCAATCAGGATACCGCTGTCGGTCACTTGACTGCTGGAATCCTGACCACTGGTCACGCAAACCCAAGCCATTGGTACTGTTAATAAATCAATGAATGTAGAATGTAGAGTACTGTACAGTAGATTACAATTCTTACCAGGCTGGCCTGAAGGCTCCCCCATTTCCTCCTCCTCTGTATCAATAACGAGGCGGTCTGTGTGTACAAGATAACAAGTATTGTAAAATAAAAAAATTACAGTAATACTGTAGGAAACTAGTGTGTCTGTAACAAAAATAATGATTACCACTTCCAGAGCTCTGCTGGTCAGACGGTGTTGGTGGTGGTGGTGGTGGTGGTGGTGGTGGTGGTGGTACTGTGAGAAAAAACAACAGTGCTGTAAGTGAAGGTGTCAATTTGAAACATGTACTGTACAGTATCCAGGACACATGTACAGTAGTGTAACAACGATGACAGTAGCACCAGAATTCTCGTTACACAATACCTGGCAGCGCAGCAGCAGGTGGTGGTGGTGGTGGTGGTGGTGGTGGTGGTACTGTGGGAAAAAAAATAACAGTACTGTAAGTGAAGCTGTCAATTGGAAACATGTACTGCACAGTATCCAGGACACATGTACAGTAGTGTAACAACGATGACAGTAGCACCAGAATTCTCGTTACACAATACCTGGCAGCGCAGCAGCAGGTGGTGGTGGTGGTGGTGGTGGTGGTGGTACTGTGGGAAAAAAAATAACAGTACTGTAAGTGAAGCTGTCAATTGGAAACATGTACTGCACAGTATCCAGGACACATGTACAGTAGTGTAACAACGATGACAGTAGCACCAGAATTCTCGTTACACAATACCTGGCAGCGCAGCAGCAGGTGGTGGTGGTGGTGGTGGTGGTGGTGGTGGTGGTGGTACTGTGGGAAAAAAAATAACAGTACTGTAAGTGAAGCTGTCAATTGGAAACATGTACTGCACAGTATCCAGGACACATGTACAGTAGTGTAACAACGATGACAGTAGCACCAGAATTCTCGTTACACAATACCTGGCAGCGCAGCAGCAGGTGGTGGTGGTGGTGGTGGTGGTGGTGGTGGTACTGTGGGAAAAAAAATAACAGTACTGTAAGTGAAGCTGTCAATTGGAAACATGTACTGCACAGTATCCAGGACACATGTACAGTAGTGTAACAACGATGACAGTAGCACCAGAATTCTCGTTACACAATACCTGGCAGCGCAGCAGCAGGTGGTGGTGGTGGTGGTGGTGGTGGTGGTGGTACTGTGGGAAAAAAAATAACAGTACTGTAAGTGAAGCTGTCAATTTGAAACATGTACTGCACAGTATCCAGGACCAAAAAGGGGTCCGGCCAATAAACAATCTGCATCAGAGAAGCAAGATACAGTATGCTTAAAGTATACAGTACTATATACTACAGTAGATCGCCAACAAACGTAAATTAACAAACAACTATCACTGGAATTTACCATCCTCATCCCGTAGCGAAGCACGGGTATTCAGCTATCTACAATGTTATTTATACTTTGTGTTTAATATTTACATTTAGTTTTGTAAACAGACATTCTTAACATTAACGGATTGCAGCGAGTTATCTGTGATGGTCAGGACAGGGGGTTGGGACTATAGAAATCACTATGTACTGTACACTACTGTATTTGACAATACTTACCAGCTTGGCGGCGCCTGTCCCGCCTCCTGTGACGTCGTGCTACCAGCCCTGTAAAAATATATATACAGTATAATGGCAGCATACTGTACAGCCAATGAAATTCAACATTGACAGCATCTTTATGACATCACAATAAATGGAATTGTTCATTCTAGTACCCTGCACCTAATCACTCAGGAGGGCATAGTGTACTGTACTGTCTTCAAAACTTAAGGGGCACATTTCTAAATG
>NW_026969930.1:0-19575 GCF_028390025.1 Pseudophryne corroboree
AAACCCAGTTTCCCTCCCACCTGAGCTGTTGGAAATAGTCACAGCCCACCTGTATGAATCAACCTATGACCTTTTGTTATAATGCGAAGACGAATTCCTGTGTCCAATGAACAATGAGATTGTAGGGACCATTGAATTGTATTGTGTGTGGGGCATAAATAGACAGGCCGATCACATCCAGCACTCACTCTTCATCGGTTATCATTGCTGAAAATCGGGAGCTGGATGTCCAGAGGCGCATGCGATCGTTTCCTTTGTGCGTAAGTTTTCTCCGTAATCATATTGTCTTTTCTTGTTATTATGGGCCATATCTTTCTCTCTCTCTCTTCTCTTTCTCTCATTTTCTCTTAAACGTACTTGTATTGTATTTACTGTGTAGTTACCTGGTTAGTTAGTCTATGTTATATTGTAGTGTATGACTTGTATTGTATTAATTCTTTTGCAAGTATAACATTCATAATATATATATTAGGCGTTGGACCCTAAGCACGGTATTTGTGTATTTCTTATAGTGTTAAGTATTCTCAGAGCGTCGGTGACGCTCGAACAGCTTTTGAGTTAATAAGGTTATACAGTGTTGCATTTACACCCTATCTCTACACTAAGGTTTTACAGCAAATTACATTGTTTGTGGTTTAGACATAAAGGTTTAACATTGTGAGCGTCAGCGCCGCTCGTGATCTCCTCGTGGTCTCGAGCGTCCGCTACGCTGATAGCGTAGCATTACGGTAGTCGCTCACCTATAAGTGTGCCCGATACCAACAGCGTATTCTCGTGAGCGTCTGTATCGCTTGAGCAGCCCGCTCCCGATACAGCGTCCGTTACGCTATAGCGAACCATTACGTTAGTCAGCAGCCAATAGCGTGCCTGCCTGTGATCTCTTGGCCGTGAGCGAACGTGACGCTTGAGCGTCTCGACCACGGCTAAGCGATTGTTACGCAACGAGCGTACCCTTACGGTACTCCATACGCAAATAGCGTACAGTGTTCTTAGACCTCACAAAGGGTTTTAAATAAGATAAATATTTAGCTTTATCAATTGGCGGCTCGTCCTGTCCTTCACATATCTCTGCTAGGTAATTTCAGCAGACATTATCCATCAGCAAAGGGCGGGAGATCATATTCTTCGCAGTGCTGACGGGATAAGCGTCTGTTTCGCTTAGTAAAGGGTGCTGAAGGAATCCGGGAACCGGAGGTAAGAACAACACACTAGTGTCTTTTAAAACTGTTTATTTCTATCTTGCGTACGCACACACGCATATCTGCATTTCTTTTTCATTCGTGTATTTTCATATATCACTCTCCTGTTTGCCATTTTATAATTGATAAAACGTGCTAAGAGAGATTTGTCGCTATTTCATAGTTAAAGTGTAAAAGTAATGCGTTAAGGGATAAAGTGTAAAGCACACACGCAGCTCTACCTAAAGGTAAAAGGAGAGATTGGTGTGTTGCACGGTAGACGACTGAGGATCATCTACATTGATAAAACGTGTTAGTTGTGTTACGGTGGACATTGGTTTTGTATACACGTGTCTCTAACAAAAGGCTGAGACTCGCGTACGCAAAGGCCGACGCACGCAGCGTAAATTATGCAACGGAGCGTCTGGGTACGCCCACGTAACTCAAATCACACGATAGTGTTGATTTTTAAATAGCACAATAAGCGATAAATAGCGCAATAAGCGATAAATATCGCAACAGGCGATAAATAGCGCAACAAGCGATAAATAGCGCAACAGGCGATAAATAGCGCAAATCTATTTTAAATCCGAAATTTAAATTAACAGATCCTTCTCCAAATTTACAACACATCTGGTCTAAAGAAAAATTTCTGCGCAGAAATAGAAATAGAAACAAAAGTGTGTATGTGGTGAGTGAGTGTTTGTTTTTACAATTTTGGGGATTGAACCACAGAAATCATCGAGTTCTCGTGAAGTACATACGTGTAAGTGACATACGTGGTGGCTAGGGAGGCATCTCTGGTTAAACATAAAATTTGAGCATTAGAGTGTAGCAGACCAGGAGGTCATACTGTAACAGACCAGGAGGTCAGACCAGGAGGTCGCATAACAGACCAGGAGGTCCAAGTACAGCAGACAAGGAAGTCCGCTATAGAGACAAGGCACAACACCAAGAAGGGTTGGTGCGACACCCATATAGGCCATAAAAAGCTCAGGCTGAAGGAATTCGCAGCTGCTGAATGTCGATTCCACTGGTCGCTCCGTACATAAGATTAGTTGCTTATGTGCTGAACGATTGTACCGCACGTAATTGTGTGCATTAAGTTAGTCTGACCAGTACCATTTGTGTACAAACCCGGTCATAAAACTATTTGTACATTCTGACGTTATTTGTGTAATTTTTTATTTTCTGAAGGGAAGTTCGCTGGTCACTCAGGAATTGTCCAACAACCAATAGTTACTGGAAAGAGTAAGTGTTCTTCGGATATCTCTCGCATGTTCCAGTAAATAGAGGTTCATAGGGGCCCTGGGTCGAGTACGCCAGCGCTATATCAGTGTGTGGGCGTATTGGTCGGCGTGGGCGAGTGAGTGAGGTGCTCGGTAAACTTCACCGTCAACCTATCTTTTAATATTTTGGTTTTTTGTAAGGGTTCGCTGAAGACCCTGAGATAAAGGTCAGAGGTAGAGCAAGCAACACCTGCAAATTATGGGGGCCAGTTGTTCAGGAAGGGGGCGATCAACCTCGGTTCGGGTTGATTCAGTAAACCGACCAGTCGGGTCGGCAAGGTATGTAATGTGTGAAAAATATGGTTTACATACAGAAATTTTATGTGATGAATGGGAGAGAATGACAGTACATGACGGGGAGAAATTCCCAAGAGTAGGTAGCTTCAGCCCAGAAGTGTTAATGAATTTAAGGAGGAGGATATGTCTCATTAAATCAACAAAGAGACGAATCCAACATTATGATTATTTGCAGCTATGGCAACAGGAGGGTGAAATACAGAGAGGATTGGCTCTGGCGGCGGGATCTGGCCCTATCAGGAAACTGATAGCCACGGCCCCGCCGCCACCATACATATCAGGAGAGAAATTGGTTGCGGAGAATGACGCATCAGGGGGTAACAAACAGGCACTTAGCAACTGTATAAATGTTAAGGATAATGTTAATAAGTTAACCAATGCAAGCATTAACCCGTGCAAGTTGTACCCTGTTTTGAACTTTCCCCAGGAGTGTGATCAAGAGGACGAATCGGCAACAATATCGGCGCTCTCTCTAGCAGCCACTATATCAGAAACGACAGTAGGCACGGCCCAACCCATAAGATTAGTAACAAAGCCCCCTAGCGGAGGGACAGGTGAGGTCGTATCAACGGGTAAGTACGGCACCTTACACTATGCTGAAACCATTTCACCACAGGCTGTAGAATCTACACAGAATGATGTTAGTAGACTTAATCCTGTTAGGGTAATAGCTGTTCCAAATGGGAAAACTGACACATCAGGAGTCACTCCTATCAGGAACATTGCCATGTATATCCCATTTTCCAGAATGGAATTAAGGACCATAGTGTCTGAATTCCCTGACCCCAGAAAAGACTTAGTTGCTAGCCAAAAATACATCAGAGACCTAGGAAACACTTTAGAGCCCAATAACAAAGACTGGCAGATATTGCTGAGGGCATGTTTACCCTCCAATGTCGACTCAGCTCAATTTTTAGCTGACTGTGGATTGGATCTGGATGTACCTCTTACAGATGTGTACAACAAAGATAACGTAAAAAGAATAAATTTACAGTTAAAGGAGTATTTCCCAGCTGTAGCCAAATGGAATAGAATTTTTTCCATTAAACAAAAAGAGACAGAAACAGCTGCTGATTATTTTCACCGGGCATTATTAGAAATGGCAAAGTACACTGGCATAGAGGACATTAGGACCAATGCAAACCATCAAGAAGTAGCAGTATCTGTGCTAATGGATGGTTTAAAAGAAGCATTAAAGACAAGGGTACAGACCACGCAACCATGTTGGCGAGGTCTGTCAGTGGCTACTTTGAGAGAGGCTGCTATTGATCACGACCGGAATATCACCAGACACAGGGAGTCGCAAGGTGATAAGTTAATGTCAGTAAGTATACAGGCCCTGACCACAAAACAGCCTGTGTTTATATCACCAAACCCTGTGGGTAAGTCAAATGTGGTAACATGTTATTTTTGTCATAAACAGGGACACATAGCACGAGACTGTAGAGCGAAAAATTCGCAAAGATCTTACCAACCCCCTAGACAACGACACGACACACGACATTGGGAGCAAGGTCCGCAGAGACGGAGTTATGAGCCACATGCAGGAGAAACAAAAAGATACCCCCCGAACAGAGACTGGCAAACTCCTGGCAGTTCCCATTTAACCCCTTCACAAGTAGTTGCTGCCAGCGGGATTCAGGGAGGTCACCATACCCAATAGGGGTGTAGCCATACCTGTAATCTGCAGCCAGTAAAATTGATTGCAAGCCTTGGGAGTGAACCTGAAATTGCAATCAATGTAGCTGGTAAATCATTAAACTTTCTTGTAGACACAGGGGCGGCCAAATCAGTGATAAATTCGACAGTGGGCATGAGAACCACTGGTAAGACAATTCCAGCCATAGGGGTAACGGGAGTAGTCCAGCACTACCCTGTTAGCAAACCAGCCGAGATTACAGTAGGGCCTTTACATACCAAGCATTCCTTTTTGCTGGCTGCATCGGCACCGACTAATCTCCTGGGAAGAGACTTATTGTGTAAAATGGGGTGCGTCATTTATTGTACTCCTGAAGGTGTATTCTTGGACATACCTGAGAATCACGCTCAGGAAGTGCGAGACATGTTAGACTCCCCATCAAAATTAATGTCACATACCATTATGACAAATAGGACTCCATCCAAAGTAGAAGAAATGACATCCCAGATACCAGAGTCACTTTGGACTAAAGATGGACAGGACACTGGATTAATGGCAAACGTAGCTCCAGTAGTTGTACAAGTAAAAGATGGTAGGATAGCTCCAAAAATCCCACAGTACCCTCTGAAGCCAGAGGTGGAGTTAGGAGTGTATCCCGTAATAGAGCGCTTGCTACAACAGGGTATTCTGGTAAGAACGTCCAGCACTGCCAATAGTCCCATCTTCCCTGTGAAAAAGAGTGGGGGGAGGGGTTACCGGCTAGTGCAGGATCTAAGGGGGATCAACAAAATAGTTGAGAGTCAGTTCCCCGTAGTGCCAAATCCAGCTGTCATCCTTATGCAAATCCCTCCCACTGCGAAATTTTTCACTGTTATTGACCTCTGCTCCGCTTTCTTTTCGGTACCTCTGCACCCTGACAGCCAATATTTGTTTGCATTCACATACAGAGGAGTCCAATACACATGGACTCGATTACCACAAGGTTTCATAGACAGTCCAAGTATATTTTCCCAGGCTTTGCATGATTGTTTACAGTCTTTCCAACCAGAGAGTGGATCAGTATTAATACAGTACGTGGATGATCTACTACTGTGTTCTGATTCATTGGAAGCATCCCTGAAGGATACGAAACAGCTCCTGTTTCATCTTTCAGACACAGGACACAAGGTTTCCAAAGACAAGTTGCAATTATGCCAAACTAAGGTAAAATATTTGGGACACTGTCTAACACAAGGACTGAGACACCTGACCACTGATAGAATTCAAGCAATTAGAGACATGACTCTGCCAAAAACCCAGCAACAGATCAGAACATTTTTAGGAATGTGTGGGTATTGCCGTAACTGGATCCCAGGGTTTTCCATTCTAGCGTTACCTCTGCAGGAGATGGTCTCCTCAAACAAACCTGATCGGATTTCGCATACAGACGAGTCCGAGATGGCATTTGAGAGACTTAAACAGTGCCTAACGCAGGCACCAGCATTAGGTATGCCAGACTATGGGAAACCCTTTGAGCTGTACGGAACAGAAAGTGCTGGTTGCGCGGCAGGCGTCTTAACCCAAAAGCATGGTGATGCCAGCAGGCCAGTAGCATACTACAGCGCTCAGCTAGACACGGTAGCGCGATCCCTCCCCACATGCTTGCGAAGCGTCGCTGCGATAGCATTGCTAGTAACGAAAAGCGAAGATGTAGTGCTAGGTCACAACCTCACAATTCATACACCACATGCAGTGTCAGCCTTGCTAAATTCTGCCCAAACCAGGCACGTCTCATCAGCGCGGTTTACAAGATGGGAATTGGCACTAATGGCCCCCGTAAACATCACCATAAGGAGATGCAGTGCATTAAATCCTGCAACATATCTCCCAGGTGTGCCTGGACAGGCACAAAGGGTGGAGGATGAGAGTGGTGGGGAAGGAGAATTTAACACACAGGAGGACACACATGATTGTATGGAATATTTGACCCAAAATTTTACCGCAAGGCCTGACATCAGTGACAACCCGCTGGAAAATGTAGATCTAACTTTCTACACGGACGGTAGTTGTCACAGACAGTCAGACTCGGGAGACTTGTGTACTGGATACGCAGTCGTAGATGACCAAGGCACCATAGAAGCGGAACCGCTAGGCCCACCTCACTCAGCCCAGGTTGCTGAACTGGTCGCCCTAACCAGAGCATGTGAATTGGCTAAGGGCAAATCAGCCAATATCTACACCGACTCTAGATACGCATTCGGGGTAGTCCATGATTTCGGAGCCCTATGGCGCCTCAGAAATTTCATGACGGCAGCTGGTACACCGGTAGCGCATGCAGCTCACATCAAAAGGCTTCTAACAGCGATACAGGAACCCGACAGAGTGGCTGTTATCAAGTGTAAAGCACACACATATAGCCAGGACCCAGTATCACTTGGTAACAGCCAAGCAGACGAAGCAGCTAAGTTAGCAGCTGGTACCCCCAGACAGACAGACACCACACAACTGATGGTATTTAATACCATCAACACACAGAAGTTGTGTGAAATGCAAAATTTGTGTTCCACACAGGAAAAGGCAGTCTGGAAGGCGAAGGGATATGGCCAGGAGTCCTCAGGACTCTGGACGGATGGACAAGGTAAACCGGTGGCCCCCAGAGCATATCTTCCATGTTTAGCTGAGGCAGCTCACGGGCTGACTCATCTGGGCAAGGAAGGAATGTGCAAGTTGGTAAGAGCATATTGGTGCGCCCCAGGATTTTCATCTCATGCAAGTAAGAGAGCAATGTCATGCCTTACCTGTTTGAGAAAGAATATCGGAAAGGCAATACCAACAGAACCATCTCATATCCCACCTGCAGGCGGTCCTTTCCAGGCAATACAGATTGACTTCATTCAATTACCCCCTTGTCGAAATTTGAAATATGTACTTGTTTGTATAGATGTGTTCTCAAATTGGGTTGAAGCATTCCCGGCGGCCACAAATACCGCTATGTTTACTGCTAAGAAAATTGTGCAGGAATTTGTATGTAGATATGGTATCCCTAGAATTATCGAAAGTGATAGGGGTACCCATTTTACAGGTGATGTCTTTCAAGGAATGTGTAAGTTGATGGGAATTGATAGCAAGCTGCACACTCCATACCGTCCACAGGCGAGTGCGAAGGTGGAAAGAGTGAATAGCACTATTAAAAATAATTTGAGCAAAGTTATGGCAGAAACAGGATTGACATGGCCAGAAGCTTTACCCATTGTACTGTACAGCATCAGAACCACTCCCAGGTCCCCTCTTAATCTGTCCCCTTTTGAAATCTTGTTTGGTCGACAACCGCATGTTATGATTAACCCTCAGGATGATTTGAAGTGTAACAATGAAGTGACTGTAAAGTACCTGGTTAATATGAGTAAACAGCTAAGGAATCAAAATAATAATTTGAAGTTGGTGATTCCTGATTTACCAGATAGTAATTGTCATGACATTGAACCTGGGGAGTATGTAATGATACAAAATTTTCTACGCTCAGGTTGCCTTATTGACAGATGGGAAGGACCATACCAAGTCTTATTGACTAGCACTACAGCATTGAAAGTTGCCGAGAGAGAGACTTGGGTTCATTCGTCCCATTGTAAGAAGGTTGCTGATCCAGAGAGGTCCCGTGATAAGGAACAGACGGTAGAGGACATTGTATCACTGGAGTGTCTGTTCCAGGAGGACTGAGGCGGCACCTGAGCATTGAAAATCACAAGATCAAAAGCAGTTGTCGATTCCCTGTTCCCTTTTATTGTTTTTCTCCAACTTCCCATCCCCTCTCCCTCAAATTATTTCCCCCCCCTTCTCATTCTTCTTCGTTTCCTCCTATAAGATGGACTTGCCCCAAGAGACTGTGATCCGGATTTTCCTGTTGACCATGATGTTGACCAGAGCAGTCTGTTCCGGCGAGAGTACCATGGAGGTCGAGAGAGGTTCTGGAATGGGTTCTGATGACAGAGATGGAGGCGTAGTTTTCCGAGAACAACATAATCAACAAGCAAAGGCGAGTATCAGAAAACGATCCGATAGCATTGACAATAGAAGGAATTGTGAAGGATTGTTAGCTGAAGAAAACTGTATCTGTAGGCTCTGTGACAACGTAGTCGAGGATGGGTGCATTAAGAAATGCCAATCCAGTTTTAATATCCACATGGACCGGCATCCCTTGAGTGACTATCACTCCTTAGTGGGTAGCGTGTTAAATCAAACAGATTGTTGGGTATGCTCTCAAGTACCTCAAGGTCATAGCAAATCAGGACTAGTACCATTTCCTTTAACGATAGGGGAGGTACTTGAGCTAAGTGGTGGGAGACCGGTGGACAGGAGGTTTAATATCTCCAGTCCTCCTAGTTTGAAGCTCCACCAATATCATGTGGATAGATCCCTCATATGTTTTAACATTTCCAATCCCCGAAAGCCGGGAAATTGGGAAGTGTCATGGAGTAACCAAACCATGACCTTTTCATATAGAGCAGATAGAATGCCGACAGATACAGAGCTTATACGCCACATAGCCAGTAGAGGAAAATCTTTCCGGTATAGGTATACCCTAGGAAGTAGGATTACGAGAGTTGGAGAGGTATCACCAGGATACTGTGCACATATCGTACAAGCTGATACGTGTACTAGACAGATGGGAGAATTAGGGTTAGGAGATTTCACATGGAAAATGTGTAATATGGTTATGTCCTACTCCGTCCCATATGTTCTCCCCGATGATGCATATTTCATATGCGGGAGGAAGGCGTATAAGTGGCTTGCCCCAAACTCTGAAGGATTGTGTTATATTGGAAAAGTATTGCCTGAGGTAATGACTGTATCACATGCCAAAATGAAAGACATACACCGTGTTGCCCAAACTCCTTATACTCACACCCATTACGAGCACGTAGTTAAACGGCATCTGATAGAAAGAACAGAGCACCCGGCCTCTGACATGATCCATGAATCCACCGGGATTCAGTTTCTACTTGCGTTAGACCTCACTCGCACCGCCAGAGGAGTGTTGAATTATAAATACATATCTGCGCTCGCAAATTTGTTAGACAATATCACAGAAATGTATGATGACACGTTTAGGTATACTGGAAGAGAACTTCAAGCTTATAAAACAGAACTAGTTCAGCATAGAATGATTCTCAATTATCTCACAGCAGTAACAGGTGGATATTGTGTCACACTGGCAACGCAGTACGGCGTGAAATGCTGCACATATATAACGAATAGTACCGAGGACCCGGTCGAGGTCATAGACCAAAAGATGGACGATATTCTCCAATTGAAGTGGGAATTTCGCAGGAGACACAATCTCACCCTTGCTGCTGTGAGTAATGAGCTGACTAGTTGGGTGTCATGGTTGAACCCGCGAAATTGGTTCTCCGGTTTAGGAGAATGGGCTCAAGGAGTTATAATGGATGTAGGGAAGTTTCTCCTATGTATCTTAGGTGTTATCATAACGATTGGCTTGATATTTAGATGCGGTCAGGCTTTAACGAAGTGCAAACGAAGTACCAGGGTGATGAGTTTAAGGAGTGAGGAAATTGTAATGCGATTTCTACGGTCCGTTTCTTTCACCTGTTTTTCCGTTTTCCTCTGAGGTAAAAAGACCCACTTGGACGAGGAATTTGATGAGCCGATATACAGACAACAGATGGATTAAAGAAGAAGTTTTGACAACCTTATACACAGATTTTTGATGAACTATGCCATAGATCCCCAGTTTCCCTAGAAATTTTAAAATTACTCTAGCCCAACACTTTTGTAAATCTATGGACATTGACAAAGCTTTTTGCTCGCACCTTATGGGCAAAAGCACAAAGAAGACTGCATTCAACAGACACCAAACAAGACCTCAATCGACGAATGTTCATTAACCTGACATAGAATACCACTGCATTTACCGTAACTATGTATTTTCTTCATCTCTACAACCTTCAGGTAATTACACACATAGTATAGGGAATACAGGCACAGATATCAGCAATCACATATTCCCCCATTCATGTATCATCAACTAAAATGTGCTCCCCATTTTTGTTACAACCAAAATCCGAAAAAAGCTCGGTAAAGTTTGACAGCCCATCCACAGACCCGTACCACGGGATAAGAAGGAATTCAAATGTATACTTCGCAATACCTCAAAGCTTGATTTAAAACACGTACGGCACGATGATACATGACCCCCCAAACATGGATTCATACACACATGCTTCTGCTATCTCACTAGGTCATACCCTTTTCCTACCTTCTCCTCTCCTCCCCTACCCAACCATGTAAATGTATTAACCCCTGACATATATTTTTCTCTTTTTGAAATGTTTTAGGAAGTGGCAGTTATTGTTGACTGCCAAAGGGTGGACTGTCAAAGTCAGAAAAATATCACGATGCACACTGCCATATTTGCACCTCATATGTGTCCCTGCTGCGCATGCGTGCGCTCTACCGTGCGTGCGCATACTCGCTGTTGCGGGCACCCGCAGGCGCACGGTATGCACATTTACGGTAGAGATTGTGTGCGTCTAGCGGGCGACTCTTTCGTTACATATTTTCACCATATAATGCATTTTGTAGATTATGGTCCCTTTGATAGATTCTGAAAGTTTAGTTAATGTAGTATGTTCCTGGACAGAGAGATCCCTCATTGTTTGATACGAAGGGTCAGACAGGAGTAATACAGTGGTGTTTAGTATCCATCGGAAGAGTATTTAATTAGCAATATTCCGGTGTTGGTTTGAAGCGGATCAATCGCTCGTGCGAATAGTTATGGACATAAGAAGTTTATGAACATTTACTGTATTTGCACTTACTTATCCATGCGGCGGGAAACCCAGTTTCCCTCCCACCTGAGCTGTTGGAAATAGTCACAGCCCACCTGTATGAATCAACCTATGACCTTTTGTTATAATGCGAAGACGAATTCCTGTGTCCAATGAACAATGAGATTGTAGGGACCATTGAATTGTATTGTGTGTGGGGCATAAATAGACAGGCCGATCACATCCAGCACTCACTCTTCATCGGTTATCATTGCTGAAAATCGGGAGCTGGATGTCCAGAGGCGCATGCGATCGTTTCCTTTGTGCGTAAGTTTTCTCCGTAATCATATTGTCTTTTCTTGTTATTATGGGCCATATCTTTCTCTCTCTCTCTTCTCTTTCTCTCATTTTCTCTTAAACGTACTTGTATTGTATTTACTGTGTAGTTACCTGGTTAGTTAGTCTATGTTATATTGTAGTGTATGACTTGTATTGTATTAATTCTTTTGCAAGTATAACATTCATAATATATATATTAGGCGTTGGACCCTAAGCACGGTATTTGTGTATTTCTTATAGTGTTAAGTATTCTCAGAGCGTCGGTGACGCTCGAACAGCTTTTGAGTTAATAAGGTTATACAGTGTTGCATTTACACCCTATCTCTACACTAAGGTTTTACAGCAAATTACATTGTTTGTGGTTTAGACATAAAGGTTTAACATTGTGAGCGTCGGCGCCGCTCGTGATCTCCTCGTGGTCTCGAGCGTCCGCTACGCTGATAGCGTAGCATTACGGTAGTCGCTCACCTATAAGTGTGCCCGATACCAACAGCGTATTCTCGTGAGCGTCTGTATCGCTCGAGCAGCCCGCTCCCGATACAGCGTCCGTTACGCTATAGCGAACCATTACGTTAGTCAGCAGCCAATAGCGTGCCTGCCTGTGATCTCTTGGCCGTGAGCGAACGTGACGCTTGAGCGTCTCGACCACGGCTAAGCGATTGTTACGCAACGAGCGTACCCTTACGGTACTCCATACGCAAATAGCGTACAGTGTTCTTAGACCTCACAAAGGGTTTTAAATAAGATAAATATTTAGCTTTATCAAAGCGCACTGTCAGCAGTGTTCATTCCGGGAGTGGACAACTGGGATGCAGACTTCCTCAGCAGACACGACCTACATCCAGGAGAGTGGGGACTCCATCAGGAAGTCTTCGCACAGATTGCAAGTCGGTGGGGACTGTTCCAGATAGACATGATGGCGTCCCGCCTCAACAAAAAGCTACAGAGGTATTGCAACAGGTCAAGAGACCCTCGGGCAGTAGCTGTAGACGCCCTAGTGACACCGTGGGTGTTCCGGTCGGTCTATGTATTTCCTCCTCTACCTCTCATACCCAAGGTGTTGATAATAGTAAGAAAAAGAGGAGTAAGAACAATTCTCATTGTTCCAGATTGGCCGCGAAGGACCTGGTATCCAGATCTGCAGGAAATGCTCACAGAAGATCCGTGGCCACTTCCTCTAAGACAGGACCTGTTGCAACAGGGGCCCTGTCTGTTCCAAGACTTACCGCGGCTGCGTTTGACGGCATGGCGGTTGAACGCCGGATCCTAGCGGAAAAGGGTATTCCAGATGAGGTCATTCCTACGCTAATAAAGGCTAGGAAGGACGTGACATCTAAACATTATCACTGTATATGGCGAAAATATGTTTCTTTGTGTGAGGCCAGGAATGCTCATACGTAAGAATTCCACCTGGGCCACTTCCTTCACTTCCTACAAACTGGAGTGAATTTGGGCCTAAAATTAGGCTCTATTAAGGTTCAGATTTTGGCCTTATCCATTTTCTTTCAAAAGGAATTGGCCTCTCTTCCTGAAGTAAGTACAAACTTTTGTGAAGGGAGTACTGCATATTCAGCCTCCTTTTGTACCTCCGGTGGTCCCTTGGGACCTTAACGTGGTGTTAAGGTTATGGTTTGAACCACTTAAAATGGTGGAGTTTAAATATCTCACTTGGAAGGTGGTCATGTTATTAGCCTTTGCTTCCGCTAGGCGAGTGTCGGAATTAGCAGCTTTATCACATAAAATCCCCTATCTGGTTTTCCATATGGATAGAGCGGAATTGCAGACCCGTCCTCAATTCCTGCTAAAAGTGGACTCATCCTTTCATATGAACCAACCTATTGTGGTGCCTGTGGCTACGCGTGACTTGGAGGATTCCGAGTCCCTTGATGTGGTCAGGGCTTTGAAAATTTACGTGGCCAGAACGGCTAGAGTCAGAAAAACAGAAGCACTGTTTGTCCTGTATGTAGCCAACAAGATTGGCACCCCTGCTTCAAATCAGACTATTGCTCTCTGGATCTGTAACACGATTCAGCAGGCGCATTCTATGGCGGGATTGCCGTTGCCTAATTCAGTCAAGGCCCATTCCACTAGGAAGGTGGGCTCTTCTTGGGCAGCTGCCCGGGGGTCTCGGCACTACAGCTGTGCCGAGCTGCTACTTGGTCGGGTTCAAACACCTTTGCAAAGTTCTATAAGTTTGATACCCTGGCTGAGGAGGACCTCCTGTTTGCTCAATCGGTGCTGCAGAGTCATCCGCAGGAGCCCGTTTGGGAGCTTTGGTATAATCCCCATGGTCCTTACGGAGTCCCCAGCATCTTTTAGGACGTAAGAGAAAATAAGATTTTAAACCTACCGGTAAATCTTTTTCTCGTAGTCCGTAGAGGATGCTGGGTGCCCGTCCCAAGTGCGGACTACTTCTGCAAGACTTGTATATAGTTATTGCTTACATAAGGGTTATATGTTAGTTTTCATCGGTCTTGGACTGATGCTATGTTGTTTTCATACTGTTAACTGGGTAGTATATCACAAGTTATACGGTGTGATTGGTGTGGCTGGTATGAATCTTGACCTTGGATTAACAAAAATCCTTTCCTCGTACTGTCCGTCTCCTCTGGGCACAGTTTCTCTAACTGAGGTATGGAGGAGGGGCATAGAGGGAGGAGCCAGTGCACACCCAGATCTAAAGTCTTTCTTAAAGTGCCCATGTCTGCTGCGGAGCCCGTCTATCCCCCATGGTCCTTACGGAGTCCCCATCATCCTCTACGGACTACGAGAAAAAAAATTTACCGGTAGGTTTAAAATGTTATTTTTTTCTCTGCAACCCACTGCTAAATTGTGCTTCCTAGCTGTTTTTTATAAAATCACTTAATTAAATCTAACTCTGATTACGTCAGAGAAGGCCAGGTACCCTACACCATAAGAGGGGGTTTGACATTTTGACTTGTCTACTTAAAGATCACCAAAATCTGATCACAAGGTCAATTACATCCCTGGGTGGGATTGAACCACCAACCTTTTGGTTAATAGCCCATGTAAGTGAAAGAGATCCTGAAGCACTCACTCATCATGGGAAAGTACCAATGTGTTTCTTACAAAAATTCTCCAGATTATTGACTTTTTAAAGTTTTTCTAGGAAACGTTCTAGATAAATGCTTATTAGCCTTTGTCAGTATCTACTTTTGCAAGGTGTCTATGTGGCGCAATCGGTTAGCATGTTTGGCTATTAACCAAAAGGTTGGTGGTTCAATCCCACCCAGGGATGTAAATAACCTTGTAATCAGATTTTGGTGATCTTTAAATAGACAAGTCAAAATTTCAAACCCCCTCTTATGGTGTAGGGTACCTGGCCTTCTCTGATGTAATCAGAGTTAGATTTGATTAAGTGATTTTATAAAAAAACAGCTAGGAAGCACAATTTAGCAGTGGGTTGCAGAGAAAAAAAATTATGCTGGCAGAAAAGTCCAATTTAGTGACGAAACAGCTCTTCATTTTCTGATTTTATGTTTATGCTAACAAATTTGCTCTCTGAAAAGTGTCCACAAAGCCAAGTCTCTGATTAACACCTTTGTAGGGATGGTTTTTCACCTATTACTGAATTAAACTTGCTTCATTGGAAAGGCAGCAAGATGCATCCTCATTTCAATGTCTACTGAAATAATACAGGTTGACACCAGGAAACATAAACGTCACTGCATCCTTGCTGCTTCCTCATGGGGAAGTCTGTTTAATGTGAAAACAAGGTGATATCTAATCAGCACACAGGTAAGGAATTAAGAAAATCTTTCTTTATGGGTGAAGATGTTTCTCACAAAATTGTTGCACCAAAGCATCATTGAAATTCAAGCTGGAAAGATGATTTTAATATATCACTTGTACATTTTGTACTGCTCTTCTGGTGACAATGTAGTTTGTTTTTGTCAATTACCATTTTAATAATAGGGTAAAGAAAATTAAGTGGATTTTTGAAAGAAAACAATACTGTCAATATACTATTAAAACAAATTAAAATGGTAAAAGTTATTGTACTTTAAGTAAAAATAAAAGAGCCAAAATATCAATCCCAGTTTTGGATTACTTTAATTAACAAAAAACAATGCATATAGCAGAGGATAGTTTCAATCTGCCTACCTCTGGGTTATAGGCCCAGCATGCTTCCGTTGCAGTACTCTGCTGCTCATGTAAGTGCAAGAGATCCTGAAGCACTCACTCATCATGGGAAAGTACCAATGTGTTTCTTACAAAAACTCTCCAGATTATTGACTTTTTAAAGTTTTTCTAGGAAACGTTCTAGATGAATGCTTATTAGCCTTTGTCAGTATATACTTTTACGAGGTGTCTCTGTGGTGCAATCGGTTAGCATGTTTGGCTATTAACCAAAAGGTTGGTGGTTCAATCCCACCCATGGATGTAATTGACCTTGTGATTAGATTTTGGTAATCTTTAAGTAGACAAGTCAAAATGTCAAACTCCCTCTTATGGTGTAGGGTACCTGGCCTTCTCTGATGTAATCAGAGTTAGATTTGATTAAGTGATTTTATAAAAAACAGCTAGGAAGCACAATTTAGCAGTGGGTTGCAGAGAAAAAAAACTATGCTGGCAGAAAAGTCCAATTGAGTGATTAAACAGCTCTTCATTTTCTGATTTTATGTTTATGCTAACAAATTTGCTCTCTGAAAAGTGTCCACAAAGTAAAGTCTCTGATTAACACCTTTGTAGGAATGGTTTTTCACCTATTACTGAATTAAACTTGCTTCATTGGAAAGGCAGCAAGATGCATCCTCATTTCAATGTCTACTGAAATAATACAGGTTGACACCAGGAAACATAAACGTCACTGCATCCTTGCTGCTTCCTCATGGGGAAGTCTGTTTAATGTGAAAACAAGGTGATATCTAATCAGCACACAGGTAAGGAATTAAGAAAATCTTTCTTTATGGGTGAAGATGTTTCTCACAAAATTGTTGCACCAAAGCATCATTGAAATTCAAGCTGGAATGATGATTTTAATATATCACTTGTACATTTTATACTGCTCTTCTGGTGACAATGTAGTTTGTTTTTGTCAATTACCATTTTAATAATAGGGTAAAGAAAATTAAGTGGATTTTTGAAAGAAAACAATACTGTCAATTTACTATTAAAACAAATTAAAATGGTAAAAGTTATTGTACTTTAAGTAAAAATAAAAGAGCCAAAATATCAATCCCAGTTTTGGATTACTTTAATTAACAAAAAACAATGCATATAGCAGAAGATAGTTTCAATCTGCCTACATCTGGGTTATGGGCCCAGCATGCTTCCGTTGCAGTACTCTGCTGCTCATGTAAGTGCAAGAGATCCTGAAGCACTCACTCATCATGGGAAAGTAGCAATGTGTTTCTTACAAAAACTCTCCAGATTATTGACTTTTTAAAGTTTTTCTAGGAAACGTTCTAGATGAATGCTTATTAGCCTTTGTCAGAATGGACTTTTACGAGGTGTCTCTGTGGTGCAATCGGTTAGCATGTTTGGCTATTAACCAAAAGGTTGGTGGTTCAATCCCACCCAGGGATGTAATTGACCTTGTGATCAGATTTTGGTGATCTTTAAGTAGACAAGTCAAAATTTCAAACCCCCTCTTATGGTGTAGGGTACCTGGCCTTCTCTGATGTAATCAGAGTTAGATTTGATTAAGTGATTTTATAAAAAACAGCTAGGAAGCACAATTTAGCAGTGGGTTGCAGAGAAAAAAAAATTATGCTGGCAGAAAAGTCCAATTGAGTGATTAAACAGCTCTTCATTTTCTGACTTTATTTTTATGCTAACAAATTTGCTCTCTGAAAAGTGTCCACAAAGCCAAGTCTCTGATTAACACCTTTGTAGGAATGTTTTTTCACCTATTACTGAATTAAACTTGCTACATTGGAAAGGCAGCAAGATGCATCCTCATTTCAATGTCTACTGAAATAATACAGGTTGACACCAGGAAACATAAACGTTACTGCATCCTTGCTGCTTTCTCATGTGGAAGTCTGTTTAATGTGAAAACAAGGTAATATCTAATCAGCACACAGATAAGGAATTAAGAAAATCTTTCTTTATGGGTGAAGATGTTTCTCACAAAATTGTTGTCCCAATGCATCATTGAAATTCAAGATGGAAGATGATTTTAATATATCACTTGTACATTTTGCATTGCTCTTCTGGTGACAATGTAGTTTGTTTTTGTCAATTACCATTTCAGTAATAGGGTAAAGAAAATTAAGTGGATTTTTTAAAGAAAACAATGCTGTCAATATACTATTAAAACAAATTAAAATGATAAAAGTTATTGTACTTTAAGTAAAAATAAAAGAGCCAAAATATCAATCCCAGTTTTTGATTACTTTAATTATAAAAAAAAATGCACATAGCAGAGGATAGTTTCGATTAATCGACCTCTGGGTTATGCGCCCAGCATCCTTCCATTGCACTACTCTGCTGCTCATGGAAGTCCGAGAGATCCTGAAGACTAAATTGATTAAAGGCCTAAAAGTACTGGACTATAAGGAAAGACTTACTAGGCTGAATATGTATACACTAGAAAAGAGGTGCCTAAGAGGAGATATTATTAATATCTTCAAATATGTAAAGATACATAACAAAGAGTTATCAGAGGAATTATTTATTAAAAGAACACGTGGTCACTCGCTGCGACTGGAGGAAAGTTCAGAACGCAATGGAGGAAAGGTTTCTTCACTGTTAGGGCAATCAGGATGTGGAATTCCCTGCCAGGGAAGGTGGTAATGGCGGACTCTGTAATTGGATTTAAAAAAGGAATGGCTACATTTCTGAATGAAAAAGCTATCCAAGGTTATAATACTTAAAATATCAACATGGTTAATCCGGGGGTAACATGAGTTATAGTAGCTAACTAGTCATAAAACATTATTCAGCAAGTATGTAGAATCATCACAACTTAAAACAGGTTGAACACGATGGGCAATTTGCCTCTATTCAACCTCAAAAACTATGTTACTATATGTTACTATATTACTGTAGTATACAGAACACCACAATGCAATGAGCAGTGATAGTGAGCACTGATGAGGATACTAGAACTGACACTGAGCAGCAAGATGCAGCACTGGACTATTAGTAATGTACTGTAGTATGCTGAGCACCACAATGCAGCACAAGACAATGAGCAGTGATACTGAGCACTGATGAGGATACTACTGAGAACTGACACTGAGCAGGAGAGACACACTACTAGTATTACTGAGCAGCAATAAGTAACCACTGATACTGAGCACTGATATTGAGATTTCCACTGAGAGAACATAGCCACGTCCTCTCCGCTCTCTCTTCAATGCACGAGTAAAAATGGCGGCAACGCGCAGCTCTATATATAATATCCGAATCTCGCGAGAATCCGACAGCGGGATGATGACATTTTCCCTTGTTCAGGTTTTCCGAGTCAGGCGGGAACAACCGAGCCTGCCTCAGACCAGTGTAAACCACGTGGAGTTCGTGGGGAATTCGGTTCTCGGAGAACCGAACCCGCTCCTCTCTACCTTATACCCATCAATTTTTTTTATTTTCAATCTAAGCCCCTGCAGTTTTCTGTAAGCATCTGCTTCGCTATGATGATCAACAAGTCACAAGGGCAAACACTCAGGGCTTGAGGCATAGATCTTTGGACTAGCTGCTACAAGCATGGCAGAGGTGTCACTATCACTGGTGACACCCAGAGAGGTGTCGAGGGAGATTGTAATGCAGTGCGTGCAAATAAGCAGCGCAATGGTAAAAAGGAGGCATGATTTCATAGGTAGGGGCGTGGCCTGGTGGCCTGAATCTACATTTTGTTGCTCCGGGTGTCCCGGGGGTTGGGTGCTGCACCCGGGGACTAGTGTGTAAGCGGTGCTGGCTCCTGCACAGTGACAGGGCATGGCCACCCAGTATGACACCTCCCTTCTTGACCATGCTGTAATTGCAGTCGCACTGCAGTTCAGCGTGATCATAAACAATGGTGTAGCCTCCTGCTGGTGCAGACTGTATGTGCGCGCAGGAAGTCGCCACCATTTTTGTGATCACAGCGGCTGAATGTGATG
>NW_026969931.1:0-19467 GCF_028390025.1 Pseudophryne corroboree
TGACTTGACCATCTTCCTTGGACGTTTTCCCCCTGTGTGACTGCTCCCCAGCCTCGGAGGGTTGCATCTGTGGTCCCTAGGATCCAGTCCTGGATCCCGAACCATCGCCCCTCTAGGAGGTGAGAACTGTGCAGCCACCAATGGAGTGAGATTCTGGTCTTGGAAGACAGGATTATCCTCCGGTGCATGTGTAGGTGGGATCCGGACCAATTGTCCAACAGGTCCCACTGGAACACTCTGGCATGGAACCTGCCAAACTGAATGGCCTTGTAGGCCACAACCATCTTCCCCAGCAACTGAATGCATTGATGGATTAACACTCTTGCTGGTTTCAGAATTTGTTTGACCAGACTCTGGATCTCCATAGCCTTTCCACTGGAAGAAAACCTCTTCTGTGTCCAGTATGTGTTATGATTCCAGCACTCTGGTCAGAGAAGATCTTATGGCAAGGACCGGAGCACTGGAACGGAATGCTGGGGAAGGGAGCAGGACAGGAAAATAGCCCCTGGCGCCCTAACTCTGTTGTCTCGCCCGTGTTGTCAGAAATCCCCTGCGAGACTATGGTTTCTTGAGCCCTTGGCAGCCGCGTTTGAAGGGCGGATTATGTCTGCCCAACTTCGATGCCCCCCGGTCTTAATGAGAGACAAAGGGAAACCCGAGACAGGGTGATAACAAGAGGCCCTCTAACTAAACAACCAGGCCAGGGGCTAAGCAAACTCAAAACTATAATATGTGCGGAGAAACCGCCAGGAAAAAGGACAACCAAAATATCCACTTGTCCAATTCTCCTACCCGGCACCGCCGAGTACCAGAGAGGACTTGTGGAAGCGGAACCCTCCGCAAATGCTCCAAACACAAAATATAAAAGGTAAAGCGGCTGAGCCGCAACACACGGCAGAGCCGCAACTCACGAACACCACTGGATATAAAACGGTGATCAGTCAGGACTCCAGGGAACCAAACGACCTCTTGGGATGAGATGACAACTCCCGAATACCGGACTTCTGCGGACTGGAATGACCGGATACAGCAGGACTGGAAACAGACTCTCAGCAAACAAATCTACAAAGAAATATAACTGCATCAATTGTATTCTGACTAAAATGATCTTATTTGGTTCTAGATTTAAGAGTTTTTTTGAAATACTTTAAGATTTAGAGATTATTTGGTATTAGGTTGGGTAATTTTACTGTCTATATTCATGGATTTCTACAGATCTGAATGGTCAATCTGGCATTAATATATGGTTAAAAGAGCTTCTTGGTTTTAAGGGTAATAAAAATTCCATGAGCATCATTCTCATAAGAGTAATAAAAATTAGGAGGTTTATGAAAGATTTATAAACATAATGATTGAGAGTATCGTTATTGTTTAATCGTGATTTAAAGTAACTTCTGGCTATGAGACATTGGTTTTTATATTATTGTTTTTTAATAGTTCATTTAAGTGTATTTTAAATAATTCGAGTCCACTCTCCTTTGTTTCTCTGCAAATGTGTTAATATATATATGTATAAGAAATTTTTTGACTGCCACTGCTTGAATAGGAGTCTGCAAGTCATTAATAGATTAAATTAAATGATGGCAGCTGAGCTCCTTCTGATTACAAGTGATTACCAACAGACAGGTGTATTGCCAATTAAGGAAGCAGAGGAGTATAAAGGAGACCAGGGGCTCTAGAGGCGGTACTTCTGAGGAAACAGCCCCAGGATTGAGGCTGAGAAACGCGTCAAGCAATCCGTCTGATTACATTGCCCGACATTCTGCATGGCATCCAGCTAACCATCACGAACAGAGACTGATTTCTGCAGCACGTCCCCGACAGCATCCGCCACTCAGCGCCTCACCCAGCATCTGTTCGGCATTTGGCTCACCGCACCAAACGGAGATTCAGCTTATGACAGCTAGCAGTATGCTCCAGGTGAAGCTTGATGGAAAGTGGTGAGAGAGCATTATAGTCTTTGAATTTTTATGCCGATCTGAATGAGACTGTGAGCATTTTATCTATTATTTCTCACAAGCCCTGCACATTCTGTTGCAGTGTCCCAGAGCGGGCAGCCGGCGCCCTACGGACATAACACAATTGTTGCCCATTGCATAAGTTGGGTTAAGTATAATAACAGACTCCAAAATAGCGTCACATGCTTAATCTGTTATTGTGCAATTATAAGCTTCATAAGAAAAGCTGATCAATTCTGGACGGCATTATTGAGAAATAAGAGCTAAATAGGGATTTCACAAATAATGGAGCGGATGACATCAATGTGAATAATCCCTATATACATCACGGATGAACTTTTAAACCCTCTACCAATATATGGTTTCAAGTGTTTCAATCAGCCCACGCGTGGAGCTTACTCTAAGGAATTCCTGTTAATCACAAGAGTTACTATACATTATATAAAGGGTAGATTGATACATTGTTCCAAAGGAGACCTTAGTGAGGAATACAAATTGTTACATGTTTTGATGTGTTGCTGCTAAAAGATTTTTTAAAGTCACAGGATGTTTAGGTTTTCTCATAATTTTTATATATGAATAAGGTCATTTTTAATAAAATATATTAATACTTTAGTGACAGCGCTTCTCTCTGTGGTTCTCAGCAAACAAAGGCAGCATGCAGGAAGCTATTACCGGCATCTGTGAGAAGCCCTGGGAGTGTATTTAACAAGGAGTCCTCCAATCAGCTGCTAAAGGCTGATTAGAATAAATGCCGTGCAGCTGCCTTGCTGCACGGCCAGAGAGCAGGTGAATATCTTAATTTCCTAAAGCCTAGCAACGGGGAACGCGGTCCACCAGTGGCGTCCCCGTTGCTAGGGTCCGTGCGGCTCAGCGCGCCCGGCGTCTAGCGTTGCTAGGGAGCCGGCGGCTGTACGTGCACGGCATCTCTAGTTGCTAGGCGCCGGGCCGCGCAGACCATCAAGCGGACCCCGGCGCCTAACAGTACCCCCCCCTTGAGGAGGGGTCAAGGAACCCCTAAAGCCAGGTTTCTGAGGAAATTCCCGAAAAAATGCCCTCTTGAGCCTCGGGGCATGAAGATCCTTATCCTGGACCCAAGACCTTTCCTCCGGACCATAGCCTTTCCAGTGAACCAGAAAATACAGCCGATCCCGGGACAATTTGGAATCGAGAGCCTTCTCTACCAAGAACTCCTGTTGTCCCTGTACATCCACTGGAGATCTACCCTGAGAGATCTTCCGAGGAAATCTACTGGAAGAAACGTATTGTTTCAACAGGGAACAATGAAACGTATTTCCAATCCTGAGAGATCTTGGTAAACGTAACCGAAAGGCAACTGGGTTGACTCTTTTAATAATAAGAAATGGCCCAATAAATTTGGGTCCCAGTCTAGCTGAGGATTGTCGAAGCCTGATGTTGCGAGTCGACAACCACACCCTATCTCCCACCTTAAAAGTGCAAGGACGTCGGAGCCTGTCAGAAAATTTCTTCTCTCGAAAGGCCGCTTTTCTGAGAGCAAGGTGCACCTTTTTCCAAATGGCTCTGAGATGGGAGGTTAAGGTAAGCGAGGAGACTGAGGAATGATGAAAAAAAGAATTAGCTCTGGGGTGAAAACCAAAAACTGAAAAGAATGGAGACTCTTTAGTGGAGGAATGACAAGAATTATTGTAAGCAAATTCAGCCAACGGAAGAAACTCGGACCAATCATTCTGGAGTTTGGCTGAATACAAGCGCAAATATTGTTTCAATGATTGGTTAACTCGTTCGGTTTGCCCGTTGGATTGTGGGTGGTAACCGGATGTTAACGACAATTTCATCTTCAATGAGGCACAAAAACATTTCCAGAATTGTGCGATGAATTGTGGACCCCGATCAGAAACAATATCAGTAGGCAACCCATGAAGCCTGAATACATGGCGGAGAAACAAAACTGCCAACCCTTGGGCAGAAGGCAATCGGGGAAGAGCAATAAAATGAGCCATTTTACTAAAACGGTCCACTACCACCCATATGACTCGGAATCCGGCTGAAAGGGGAAGGTCAACCACAAAATCCATGGAAATATGAGACCACGGCCTGAGAGGAACATTTAAGGGCATAAGTTGCCCGATGGGCAAGGAACGGGGAACCTTATGCTGTGCACAAACCTGACATGAATAAACAAATTCCTTGACGTCTTTAGAAAGACCAGGCCACCATACTGAGCGAGAGACTAACTCCAATGTCTTAGAGACTCCTGGATGCCCTGAAACTTTGTTATCATGGAATTCCGTTAAAACAGTAACTCTCAAAAACTCAGGGACGTAAAGACGACCAGCAGGGGTAATTCTAGGAGCTTGGTGTTGAAGCTGTTTTAACTGGGTAAATAAATCTTGTGTGAGGCCCGCCCAGATGACCGAAGATGGAAGTATGGGGGTAACAGGATTGTTATTGTGAACCGGAAGAAAGCTATGTGACAGGGCATCAGCCTTAGTATTCTTGGAACCAGGCCTGAAAGTGATTATAAATTTGAAACGCGTAAAAAATAATGCCCAACGTGCCTGCCGGGCATTAAGCCGCTTAGCCGATTCAATCTATTGCAGGTTCTTATGGTCAGTCAATACCGAAATAGTATGTTTTGCTCCCTCCAGCCAATGCCTCCACTCCTCGAAAGCCCATTTTACCGCCAGTAACTCCCGATTACCAACGTCATAGTTGGATTCAGCGGAGGAGAATTTCCTGGACATAAAGGCACAAGGATGTAACTCCAGAGACTCCGGATCCTTTTGAGAAAGGATAGCCCCCACTCCAACCTCCGAGGCATCAACCTCCACCACAAAGGGCAATTCCGGATTAGGAAGTCTGAGGACTGGAGCCGAGACAAAGGCTTGTTTCAAGGCCCGGAAGGACAACTCAGCTTCACGCGACCAGTTGGTAGGATCCGCTCCTTTCTTTGTCAGAGCTACAATGGGAGCAACCAGGTCAGAAAAAGAATGAATGAACCTCCTATAATAATTCGCAAACCCTAAAAAACGCTTAATTGCTTTTAAATTGGTGGGTTGCGCCCAACTAAGGATGGCCTGGAGTTTCTTTGGTTCCATGGAAAATCCCTGAGGGGAAATTATGTACCCTAAAAAAGATACTTCCGTGACATGAAACTCACACTTCTCCAGCTTGGCATATAAATGATTCTCACATAACTTTTGAAGAACCAGACGCACCTGGGTAACATGTTGTTCCATTGATTTAGAAAAAATCAGGATGTCGTCTAAGTAAACGACCACGAATTTCCCTAGGAAGTCACGGAGCACATCGTTAATGAGGTCTTGAAAAACTGCCGGAGCATTGGACAGGCCGAACGGCATCACCAGGTATTCGTAGTGACCCGACTGAGTACTGAAGGCCGTTTTCCACTCATCTCCAGATTTAATTCGGATGAGGTTGTACGCTCCTCTAAGGTCAATTTTAGAAAAAAATCACAGCAGAACGTAACTGATCAAAGAGTACAGAAATCAACGGCAAAGGATAGGTGTTTTTAACTGAGATCTTATTCAGGGCTCTAAAATCAATGCAAGGTCTAAGCGAGCCATCCTTTTTCTCCACAAAGAAGAAGCCTGCACTTAAAGGAGATTTTGATGGTCTAATAAATCCTTTCTCAAGGCTCTCCTTTACATAATCATTCATAGCCGCAGTTTCTGGCCCGGATAATGCATATAATCTTCCCTTTGGCAATGCGGCACCAGGAATTAACTCAATAGCACAATCATAAGGCCGATGGGGAGGCAGAATGTCCGCATTGCCTTTGGAGAAAACATCAGCAAACTCCTGGTATTCCACCGGAATGAGTTCTGGAATGATAGCTGCTACTCTGACTGGAAACGTGATACATTCCTTATCACAAAAAGTACCCCAATGTGAAATCTCCCCCGACCGCCAATCAATGGTGGGATTATGAAAGGCCAGCCAAGGGTGACCCAGAACAACTGGAACTGCTGGGCAATGTGTAAGAAAGAACTCGATTTTCTCGGAATGTAGAGCTCCTACTGTAAGTAGTACAGGAGGTGTACGGAGAGAAATAATCCCATTAGACAGCGGACTCCCATCTAAGCCATGCATGGTGACACACCTACCCAAAGGTAACTGAGGAATGCCTAAGGCCTTAGCCCAAGTTAAATCCATAAAGTTTCCTGCAGCTCCACTGTCAACAAAAGCCGACACCAAAGAACTGAGGCTGCCAAAGGAAACTTTAACTGGGACTAAAAGGGAGTTATTCGAGGAGATAAGCTGCAGACCTAGGTGAACCCCCTCACAATTCACCTGGTCAAAGCGTTTCCCGACTTGTTCGGACAATTACGAGCAAAATGTCCCTTACCCCCACAGTACAGACAAAGACCAGAATTTTGCCTTCTGGCTCTTTCTTCAGGAGACAGCCGGGAGAGACCCATCTGCATGGTCTCCTCTACGTCTTCAGGAATGGAATATACACACGGACTTGACCTTACAGGTGCTCCTTTTTCAGCCCTCCGCTCTCTGAGACGACGATCAATCTTAATAGAAAGCTCCATGAGTTTATCGAGAGTCTCAGGAGCGGGGTACTGAAGGAGACTGTCTTTTATAGACTCTGATAAGCCGAGGCGAAACTGACTGCGCAGGGCTGGGTCATTCCAGCCACAGTCGTTCGACCAACGGCGAAACTCCGTACAATAAACCTCTGCAGGATTTCTACCCTGTCTGAGAGCGCGCAACTGACTTTCAGCGGACGCCTCTCTATCAGGGTCATCATACAAGAGCCCTAAAGACTCAAAAAAAGCGTCAATTGACAACAATGCCGGATCCTCTGCTCTTAAACCAAATGCCCAGGTCTGAGGATCCCCCTGGAGCAAAGAAATAATAAACCCGACCCGCTGAGATTCAGTACCCGAGGAAGTCGGTCTTAAACGAAAATAAAGTTTACAGGATTCTTTAAAATTAAAAAAACTCTTTTCTATCACCAGAAAAACGGTCAGGCAAATGCATCTTTGGTTCAGGGACTACCCTTGGGGAAGCTCGCAAAAGATCTTCCTGCGACTTCACCCGAAGAGAAAGATCCTGAACCATCTGAGTAAGTTCTTGAATCTGGCTGACTAAGAGCTGACCAGGATTTGGCCCTAAACCTGTTGGATTCATGAGGCCGATAAACTCTCACAAAACTGAATGAGCAAAAATTAAACCCTGTTTAATTTTAAGTTTTGGTATGGCCGGTAATAATGTTATGATTCCAGCACTCTGGTCAGAGAAGATCTTATGGCAAGGACTGGAGCACTGGAACGGAATGCTGGGGAAGGGAGCAGGACAGGAAAATAGCCCCTGGCGCCCTAACTCTGTTGTCTCACCCGTGTTGTCAGAAATCCCCTGCGAGACTATGGTTTCTTGAGCCCTTGGCAGCCGCGTTTGAAGGGCGGATTATGTCTGCCCAACTTCGATGCCCCCCGGTCTTAATGAGAGACAAAGGGAAACCTGAGACAGGGTGATAACAAGAGGCCCTCTAACTAAACAACCAGGCCAGGGGCTAAGCAAACTCAAAACTATAATATGTGCGGAGAAACCGCCAGGAAAAAGGACAACCAAAATATCCACTTGTCCAATTCTCCTACCCGGCACCGCCAAGTACCAGAGAGGACTTGTGGAAGCGGAACCCTCCGCAAATGCTCCAAACACAAAATATAAAAGGTAAAGCGGCTGAGCCGCAACACACGGCAGAGCCGCAACTCACGAACACCACTGGATATAAAACGGTGATCAGTCAGGACTCCAGGGAACCAAACGACCTCTTGGGATGAGATGACAACTCCCGAATACCGGACTTCTGCGGACTGGAATGACCGGATACAGCAGGACTGGAAACAGACTCTCAGCAAACAAAGGCAGCATGCAGGAAGCTATTACCGGCGTCTGTGAGAAGCCCTGGGAGTGTATTTAACAAGGAGTCCTCCAATCAGCTGCTAAAGGCTGATTAGAATAAATGCCGTGCAGCTGCCTTGCTGCACGGCCAGAGAGCAGGTGAATATCTTAATTTCCTAAAGCCTAGCAATGGGGAACGCGATCCGCCAGTGGCGTCCCCGTTGCTAGGGTCCGTGCGGCTCAGCGCGCCCGGCGTCTAGCGTTGCTAGGGAGCCGGCGGCTGTACGTGCACGGCGTCTCTAGTTGCTAGGCGCCGGGCCGCGCAGACCATCATGCGGACCCTGGCGCCTAACAGTATGACTCCCAAAAACAACAACCGCGTCATTGGGACCAACTGCGATTTTGGCAAGTTTAGGAGCCAACCATGTTGTTGAAGAACTGTCAGGGAGAGTGCAATGTTTTGCACCAACTGGTCCCTGGATCTCGCCTTTATCAGGAGATCATCCAAGTACGGGATAATTGTGACTCCTTGCTTGCGAAGGAGAACCATAATTTCCGCCATCACCCTGGTGAAAATCCTCGGAGCCGTGGACAGACCAAACGGCAATGTCTGAAATTGGTAATGACAATCCTGAATTGCAAACCTTAGGTAGCTTGAGGCAGTGGCTAAATGGGAACATGTAAGTAGGCATCCTTTATGTCTACCAAAACCATGAAATCTCCGTCCTCCGGACTGGAGATCACTGCCCTGAGAAATTCCATCTTGAAATTGAATTTCTTTAGGAAGAAATTGAGGGATTTCAGATTTAAGATTGGTCTGACTGAGCCGTCCGGCTTCGGGACCACGAAGAGGCTTGAATAAAAACCTTCTCCCTGCTGACAAAGGCCAATTTGAACAATCGGTGAGGGGGAACGTCTTGAAACCCCAGTTTGTACCCTTGGGACACTATTTGTAAAACCCACGAGTCCAGGTCCGAATGAATCCAGAACTGACTGAAGAGTTTTAGACGTGCCCCCACTGGTGTGGGCTCCTGCAAGAAAGCCCCAGTGTCATGCAGTGGATTTGGCAGAAGCAGAGGACAATCTCTGGTCCTGCGATCTTGAAGAGGCTACAGACCTCTTCCTTTTCCTTCCTCTACCTGCAAAGAAAGGGGAATCTAAACTTCTTGCATATCTATTGGGCCAAAATGACTGCGGTAGATAATGATGCGTCTTCATCCGTTGACAGGGAACATAGGGCAAGAAGGTTGACTTACCATTGAAATGAGGATGCATCTTGCTGCCTTTCCAATGAAGCAAGTTTAATTTAGTAATAGGTGAAAAACCATCCTTACAAAGGTGTTAATCAGAGACTTGGCTTTGTGGACACTTTTCAGAGAACAAATTTGTTAGCATAAAAATAAAGCCAGAAAATGAAGAGCTGTTTAATCACGCAATTTGATTTTTTTGCCAGCATATTTCTTTTTCTCTGCAACCCACTGCTAAATTGTGATTCCTAGATGTTTTTATAAAATCACTGAATCAAATCTAACTCTGATTACATCAGAGAAGGCCAGGTACCCTACACCATAACAGGGGGTATGAAATTTGACTTGTCTACTTAAAGATCACCAAAATCTGATAACAAGGTCAAGTACGTCCCTGGGTGGGATTGAACCACCAACCTTTTGGTTAATAGCCGTACACACTAACTGATTGCGCCACAGAGACACTTTGCAAAAGTACATACTGACAAAGGCTAATAAGCATTCATCTAAAACGTTTCCTAGAAAAACTTTAAAAAGTCAATAATCTGGAGAGTTTTTGTAAGATGTTTCTTCCATCAACCAACGAAGAAACACATTGGTACTTTCCCATGATGAGTGAGTGCTTCAGGATCTCTTGCACTTACATGTGCAGCAGAGTACAGCAATGGAAGCATGCTAGGCCCATAACCCAGAGGTAGGCAGATTGAAACTATCTTCTGCTATATGCATTTTTTTTTGTTAATTAAAGTAATCCAAAACTGGGATTGATATTTTGGCTCTTTTATTTTTACTTAAAGTACAACAACTTTTACCATTTTAATTTGTTTTAATAGTATATTGACAGTATTGTTTTCTTTCAAAAATCCACTTAATTTTCTTTACCCTATTATTAAAATGGTAATTGACAAAAACAAACTACATTGTCACCAGAAGAGCAATACAAAATGTACAAGTGATATATTAAAATCATATTTCCAGCTTGCATTTCAATGATGCATTGGGGCAACGATTTTGTGAGAAACATCTTCACCCTTAAATAAAGATTTTCTTAATTCCTTACCTGTGTGCTAATTAGATATCACCTTGTTTTCATATTAAACAGACTTCCACATGAGAAAGCAGCAAGGATGCAGTGGCGTTAATGTTTCCTGGTGTCAACTTGTATTATTTCAGTAGACATTGAAATGAGGATGCATCTTGCTGCCTTTCCAATGAAGCAAGTTTAATTTAGTAATAGGTGAAAAACCATCCTTACAAAGGTGTTAATCAGAGACTTGGCTTTGTGGACACTTTTCAGAGAACAAATTTGTTAGCATAAAAATAAAGCCAGAAAATGAAGAGCTGTTTAATCACTCAATTGGATTTTTCTGCCAGCATATTTTTTTTCTCTGCAACCCACTGCTAAATTGTGCTTCCTAGCTGTTTTTATAAAATCACTGAATCAAATCTAACTCTGATTACATCAGAGAAGGCCAGGTACCCTACACCGTAACAGGGGGTTTGAAATTTTGACTTGTCTACTTAAAGATCACCAAAATCTGATAACAAGGGAAATTAGGTCCCTGGGTGGGATTGAACCACCAACCTTATGGTTAATAGCCGTACATACTAATTGATTGCGCCACAGAGACACT
The DNA here is from genome assembly GCF_028390025.1 of Pseudophryne corroboree. Lineage (NCBI taxonomy): Eukaryota > Metazoa > Chordata > Amphibia > Anura > Myobatrachidae > Pseudophryne > Pseudophryne corroboree. The sequence continues at coordinate 10,699 of NW_026969931.1, forward strand.
TTGCAAAAGTCCATACTGACAAAGGCTAATAAGCATTCATCTAAAACGTTTCCTAGAAAAACTTTAAAAAGTCAATAATCTGGAGAGTTTTTGTAAGATGTTTCTTCCATCAACCAACGAAGAAACACATTGGTACTTTCCCATGATGAGTGAGTGCTTCAGGATCTCTTGCACTTACATGTGCAGCAGAGTACTGCAATGGAAGCATGCTGGGCCCATAACCCAGAGGTAGGCAGATTGAAACTATCCTCTGCTATATGCATTTTTTTTTGTTAATTAAAGTAATCCAAAACTGGGATTGATATTTTGTCTCTTTTATTTTTACTTAAAGTACAATAACTTTTACCATTTTAATTTGTTTTAATAGTATATTGACAGTATTGTTTTCTTTCAAAAATCCACTTCATTTTCTTTACCCTATTATTAAAATGGTAATTGACAAAAACAAACTACATTGTCACCAGAAGAGCAATACAAAATGTACAAGTGATATATTAAAATCATCTTTCCAGCTTGAATTTCAATGATGCATTGGGTCAACAAATTTGTGAGAAACATCTTCACCCTTAAATAAAGATTTTCTTAATTCCTTACCTGTGTGCTAATTAGATATCACCTTGTTTTCATATTAAACAGACTTCCACATGAGAAAGCAGCAAGGATGCAGTGGCGTTAATGTTTCCTGGTGTCAACTTGTATTATTTCAGTAGACATTGAAATGAGGATGCATCTTGCTGCCTTTCCAATGAAGCAAGTTTAATTTAGTAATAGGTGAAAAACCATCCTTACAAAGGTGTTAATCAGAGACTTGGCTTTGTGGACACTTTTCAGAGAACAAATTTGTTAGCATAAAAATAAAGCCAGAAAATGAAGAGCTGTTTAATCACTCGATTGGATTTTTCTGCCAGCATATTTTTTTTCTCTGCAACCCACTGCTAAATTGTGCTTCCTAGCTGTTTTTTTATAAAATCACTGAATCAAATCTAACTCTGATTACATCAGAGAAGGCCATGTACCCTACACCATAAGAGGGGGTTTGAAATTTTGACTTGTCTACTTAAATATCACCAAAATCTGATCACAAGTTTAATTAGGTCCCTGGGTGGGATTGAACCACCAACCTTTCGGTTAATAGCCGAACACACTAACCGATTGCGCCACAGAGACACTTTGCAAAAAGTGCCTACTGACAAAGGCTAATAAGCATACATCTAGAACGTTTCCTAGAAAAACATTAAAAAATCAATAATCTGGAGAGTTTTTGTAAGATGTTTCTTCCATCAACTAACGAATAAACACATTGGTACTTTCCCATGATGAGTGAGTGCTTCAGGATCTCTTGCACTTACATGTGCAGCAGAGTACTGCAATGGAAGCATGCTGGACCCATAACCCAGAGGTAGGCAGATTGAAACTATCCTTTGCTATATGCATTTTTTTTGTTAATTTAAGTAATCAAAACTGGGATTGATATTTTTGCTCTTTTATTTTTACTTAAAGTACAATAACTTTTACCATTTTAATTTGTTTTAATAGTATATTGACAGTATAGTTTTCTTTCAAAAATCCACTTAATTTTCTTTACCCTGTTATTAAAATGGTAATTGACAAAAAAAACTACATTGTCACCAGAAGAGCAATACAAAATGTACAAGTGATATATTAAAATCATCTTTCCAGCTTGAATTTCAATGATGCATTGGGGCAACAATTTTGTGAGAAACATCTTCACCCTTAAATAAAGATTTTCGTAATTCCTTACCTGTGTGCTAATTAGATATCACCTTGTTTTCACATTAAACAGACTTCCACATGAGAAAGCAGCAAGGATGCAGTGGCGTTAATGTTTCCTGGTGTCAACCTGTATTATTTCAGTAGACATTGAAATGAGGATGCATCTTGCTGCCTTTCCAATGAAGCAAGTTTAATTTAGTAATAGGTGAAAAACCATCCCTACAAAGGTGTTAATCAGAGACTTGGCTTTGTGGACACTTTTCAGAGAACAAATTTGTTAGCATAAAAATAAAGCAAGAAAATTAAGAGCTGTTAAATCAAGCAATTTGATTTTTTTGCAAGCATATTTCTTTTTCTCTGCAACCCACTGCTAAATTGTGCTTCCTAGATGTTTTTATAAAATCACTGAATCAAATCTAACTCTGATTACATCAGAGAAGGCCAGGTACCCTACACAATAAGAGGGGGTTTGAAATTTTGACTTGTCTACTTAAATATCACCAAAATCTGATAACAAGGTCAATTACGTCCCTGGGTGGGATTGAACCACCAACCTTTTGGTTAATAGCCATACACACTAACTGATTGCGCCACAGAGACACTTTGCAAAAGTACATACTGACAAAGGCTAATAAGCATTCATCTAAAACGTTTCCTAGAAAAACTTAATAAAGTCAATAATCTGGAGAGTTTTTGTAAGATGTTTCTTCTATCAACCAACGAAGAAACACATTGGTACTTTCCCATGATGAGTGAGTGCTTCAGGATCTCTTGCACTTACATGTGCAGCAGAGTACAGCAATGGAAGCATGCTGGGCCCATAACCCAGAGGTAGGCAGATTGAAACTATCCTCTGCTATATGCATTTTTTTGTTTGTTAATTAAAGTATTCCAAAACTGGGATTGATATTTTGGCTCTTTTATTTTTACTTAAAGTACAATAACTTTTACCATTTTAATTTGTTTTAATAGTATATTGACAGTTTTGTTTTCTTTCAAAAATCCACTTCATTTTCTTTACCCTATTATTAAAATGGTAATTGACAAAAACAAACTACATTGTCACCAGAAGAGCAATACAAAATGTACAAGTGATATATTAAAATCATCTTTCCAGCTTGAATTTCAATGATGCATTGGGGCAACGATTTTGTGAGAAACATCTTCACCCTTAAATAAAGATTTTCTTAATTCCTTACCTGTGTGCTAATTAGATATCACCTTGTTTTCACATTAAACAGACTTCCACATGAGAAAGCAGCAAGGATGCAGTGGCGTTAATGTTTCCTGGTGTCAACCTGTATTATTTCAGTAGACATTGAAATGAGGATGCATCTTGCTGCCTTTCCAATGAAGCAAGTTTAATTTAGTAATAGGTGAAAAACCATCCTTACAAAGGTGTTAATCAGAGACTTGGCTTTGTGGACACTTTTCAGAGAACAAATTTGTTAGCATAAAAATAAAGCCAGAAAATAAAGAGCTGTTTAATCACTCAATTGGATTTTTCTGCCAGCATATTTTTTTTCTCTGCAACCCACTGCTAAATTGTGCTTCCTAGCTTTTTTTTATAAAATCACTGAATCAAATCTAACTCTGATTACATCAGAGAAGGCCAGGTACCCTACACAATAACAGGGAGTATGAAATTTGACTTGTCTACTTAAAGATCACCAAAATCTGATCACAAGGTCAATTACGTCCCTGGGTGGGATTGAACCACTAACCTTTTGGTTAATAGCCGTACACACTAACTGATTGCGCCACAGAGACACTTTGCAAAAGTACATACTGACAAATGCTAATAAGCATTCATCTAAAACGTTTCCTAGAAAAACTTAAAAAAGTCAATAATCTGGAGAGTTTTTGTAAGATGTTTCTTCCATCAACCAACGAAGAAACACATTGGTACTTTCCCATGATGAGTGAGTGCTTCAGGATCTCTTGCACTTACATGTGCAGCAGAGTACAGCAATGGAAGCATGCTGGGCCCATAACCCAGAGGTAGGCAGATTGAAACTATCCTCTGCTATATGCTTTTTTTTTGTTAATTAAAGTAATCCAAAACTGGGATTGATATTTTGGCTCTTTTATTTTTACTTAAAGTACAATAACTTTTACCATTTTAATTTGTTTTAATAGTATATTGACAGTATTGTTTTCTTTCAAAAATCCACTTCATTTTCTTTACCCTATTATTAAAATGGTAATTGACAAAAACAAACTACATTGTCACCAGAAGAGCAATACAAAATGTACAAGTGATATATTAAAATCATCTTTCCAGCTTGAATTTCAATGATGCATTGGGGCAACGATTTTGTGAGAAACATCTTCACCCTTAAATAAAGATTTTCTTAATTCCTTACCTGTGTGATAATTAGATATCACCTTGTTTTCGCATTAAACAGACTTCCACATGAGAAAGCAGCAAGGATGCAGTGGCGTTAATGTTTCCTGGTGTCAACTTGTATTATTTCAGTAGACATTGAAATGAGGATGCATCTTGCTGCCTTTCCAATGAAGCAAGTTTAATTTAGTAATAGGTGAAAAACTATCCTTACAAAGGTGTTAATCAGAGACTTGGCTTTGTGGACACTTTTCAGAGAACAAATTTGTTAGCATAAAAATAAAGCCAGAAAATGAAGAGCTGTTTAATCACTCAATTGGATTTTTCTGCCAGCATATTTTTTATCTCTGCAAACCACTGCTAAATTGTGCTTCCTCGCTGTTTTTATAAAATCAATGAATCAAATCTAACTCTGATTACATCAGAGAAGGCCAGGTACCCTACACCATAAGAGGGGGTTTGAAATTTTGACTTGTCTACTTAAAGATCACCAAAAGCTGATAACAAGATCAATTACATCCCAGGGTGGGATTGAACCACCAACCTTTTAGTTAATAGCCGTACACACTAACTGATTGCGCCACAGAGACACTTTGCGAAAGTGCATACTGACAAAGGCTAATAAGCATTCATCTAAAACGTTTCCTAGAAAAACTTTAAAAAGTCAATAATCTGGAGAGTTTTTGTAAGATGTTTCTTCCATCAACCAACGAAGAAACACATTGGTACTTTCCCATGATGAGTGAGTGCTTCAGGATCTCTTGCACTTACATGTGCAGCAAAGTACAGCAATGGAAGCATGCTGGGTTCATAACCCAGAGGTAGGCAGATTGAAACTATCCTCTGCTGTATGCTTTTTTTTTTTAATTAAAGTAATCCAAAACTGGGATTGATATTTTGGCTCTTTTATTTTTACTTAAAGTACAATAACTTTTACCATTTTAATTTGTTTTAATAGTATATTGACAGTATTGTTTTCTTTCAAAAATCCACTTAATTTTCTTTACCCTATTATTAAAATGGTAATTGACAAAAACAAACTACATTGTCACCAGAAGAGCAATACAAAATGTACAAGTGATATATTAAAATCATCTTTCCAGCTTGAATTTCAATGATGCATTGGGGCAACGATTTTGTGAGAAACATCTTCACCCTTAAATAAAGATTTTCTTAATTCCTTACCTGTGTGCTAATTAGATATCACCTTGTTTTCGCATTAAACAGACTTCCACATGAGAAAGCAGCAAGGATGCAGTGGCGTTAATGTTTCCTGGTGTCAACTTGTATTATTTCAGTAGACATTGAAATGAGGATGCATCTTGCTGCCTTTCCAATGAAGCAAGTTAAATTTAGTAATAGGTGAAAAACCATCCCTACAAAGGTGTTAATCAGAGACTTGGCTTTGTGGACACTTTTCAGAGAACAAATTTGTTAGCATAAAAATAAAGCCAGAAAATGAAGAGCTGTTTAATCACTCAATTGGATTTTTTTTGCCAGCATATTTTTTTTCTCTGCAACCCACTGCTAAATTGTGCTTCCTAGCTGTTTTTTATAAAATCACTGAATCAAATCTAACTCTGATTACATCAGAGAAGGCCAGGTACCCTACACAATAAGAGGGGGTTTGAAATTTTGACTTGTCTACTTAAATATCACCAAAATCTGATCACAAGGTCAATTACATTCCTGGGTGGGATTGAACCACCAACCTTTTGGTTAATAGCCTTACACACTAACCAATTGCACCACAGAGACACTTTGCAAAAAGTACATACTGACAAAGGCTAATAAGCATTCATCAAGAACGTTTCCTAGAAAAACTTTAAAAAGTCAATAATCTGGAGAGTTTTTGTAAGATGTTTCTTCCATCAACCAATGAAGAAACACATTGGTACTTTCCCATGATGAGTGAGTGCTTCAGGATCTCTTGCACTTACATGTGCAGCAGAGTACTGCAATGGAAGCATGCTGGACCCATAACCCAGAGATAGGTAGATTGAAACTATCCTCTGCTATATGCATTTTTTTTTGTTAATTAAAGTAATCCAAAACTGGGATTGATATTTTGTCTCTTTTATTTTTACTAAAAGTACAATAACTTTTACCATTTTAATTTGTTTTAATAGTATATTGACAGTATTGTTTTCTTTCAAAAATCCACTTCATTTTCTTTACCCTATTATTAAAATGGTAATTGACAAAAACAAACTACATTGTCACCAGAAGAGCAATACAAAATGTACAAGTGATATATTAAAATCATCTTTCCAGCTTGAATTTCAATGATGCATTGGGGCAACGATTTTGGGAGAAACATCTTCACCCTTAAATAAAGATTTTCTTAATTCCTTACCTGTGTGATAATTAGATATCACCTTGTTTTCACATTAAACAGACTTCCACATGAGAAAGCAGCAAGGATGCAGTGGCGTTAATGTTTCCTGGTGTCAACCTGTATTATTTCAGTAGACATTGAAATGAGGATGCATCTTGCTGCCTTTCCAATGAAGCAAGTTTAATTTAGTAATAGGTGAAAAACCATCCCTACAACGGTGTTAATCAGAGACTTGGCTTTGTGGACACTTTTCAGAGAACAAATTTGTTAGCATAAAAATAAAGCCAGAAAATGAAGAGCTGTTTAATCACTCAGTTGGATTTTTTTTGCCAGCATATTTTTTTTCTCTGCAACCCACTGCTAAATTGTGCTTCCTAGCTGTTTTTTATAAAATCACTGAATCAAATCTAACTCTGATTACATCAGAGAAGGCCATGTACCCTACACCATAAGAGGGGGTTTGAAATTTTGACTTGTCTACTTAAATATCACCAAAATCTGATCAGAAGTTTAATTAGGTCCCTGGGTGGGATTGAACCACCAACCTTTCGGTTAATAGCCGAACACACTAACCGATTGCGCCACAGAGACACTTTGCAAAAAGTGCCTACTGACAAAGGCTAATAAGCATACATCTAGAACGTTTCCTAGAAAAACATTAAAAAAGTCAATAATCTGGAGAGTTTTTGTAAGATGTTTCTTCCATCAACTAACGAATAAACACATTGGTACTTTCCCATGATGAGTGAGTGCTTCAGGATCTCTTGCACTTACATGTGCAGCAGAGTACTGCAATGGAAGCATGCTGGACCCATAACCCAGAGGTAGGCAGATTGAAACTATCCTTTGCTATATGCATTTTTTTTGTTAATTTAAGTAATCAAAACTGGGATTGATATTTTTGCTCTTTTATTTTTACTTAAAGTACAATAACTTTTACCATTTTAATTTGTTTTAATAGTATATTGACAGTATAGTTTTCTTTCAAAAATCCACTTAATTTTCTTTACCCTGTTATTAAAATGGTAATTGACAAAAAAAACTACATTGTCACCAGAAGAGCAATACAAAATGTACAAGTGATATATTAAAATCATCTTTCCAGCTTGAATTTCAATGATGCATTGGGGCAACAATTTTGTGAGAAACATCTTCACCCTTAAATAAAGATTTTCGTAATTCCTTACCTGTGTGCTAATTAGATATCACCTTGTTTTCACATTAAACAGACTTCCACATGAGAAAGCAGCAAGGATGCAGTGGCGTTAATGTTTCCTGGTGTCAACCTGTATTATTTCAGTAGACATTGAAATGAGGATGCATCTTGCTGCCTTTCCAATGAAGCAAGTTTAATTTAGTAATAGGTGAAAAACCATCCCTACAAAGGTGTTAATCAGAGACTTGGCTTTGTGGACACTTTTCAGAGAACAAATTTGTTAGCATAAAAATAAAGCAAGAAAATTAAGAGCTGTTAAATCAAGCAATTTGATTTTTTTGCAAGCATATTTCTTTTTCTCTGCAACCCACTGCTAAATTGTGCTTCCTAGATGTTTTTATAAAATCACTGAATCAAATCTAACTCTGATTACATCAGAGAAGGCCAGGTACCCTACACAATAAGAGGGGGTTTGAAATTTTGACTTGTCTACTTAAATATCACCAAAATCTGATAACAAGGTCAATTACGTCCCTGGGTGGGATTGAACCACCAACCTTTTGGTTAATAGCCATACACACTAACTGATTGCGCCACAGAGACACTTTGCAAAAGTACATACTGACAAAGGCTAATAAGCATTCATCTAAAACGTTTCCTAGAAAAACTTAATAAAGTCAATAATCTGGAGAGTTTTTGTAAGATGTTTCTTCTATCAACCAACGAAGAAACACATTGGTACTTTCCCATGATGAGTGAGTGCTTCAGGATCTCTTGCACTTACATGTGCAGCAGAGTACAGCAATGGAAGCATGCTGGGCCCATAACCCAGAGGTAGGCAGATTGAAACTATCCTCTGCTATATGCATTTTTTTGTTTGTTAATTAAAGTATTCCAAAACTGGGATTGATATTTTGGCTCTTTTATTTTTACTTAAAGTACAATAACTTTTACCATTTTAATTTGTTTTAATAGTATATTGACAGTTTTGTTTTCTTTCAAAAATCCACTTCATTTTCTTTACCCTATTATTAAAATGGTAATTGACAAAAACAAACTACATTGTCACCAGAAGAGCAATACAAAATGTACAAGTGATATATTAAAATCATCTTTCCAGCTTGAATTTCAATGATGCATTGGGGCAACGATTTTGTGAGAAACATCTTCACCCTTAAATAAAGATTTTCTTAA
>NW_026969932.1:7500-10000 GCF_028390025.1 Pseudophryne corroboree
AGCCGGCGAGATCCCTGGCTGTTCTTCTCTTCCATCCATCCGTCCGTTATTTCATTTGCTGTCTGTATGTACGGAGCCCGGGCCGCGGAAGCCGGAGGGAGCCCGGGCTGCGGAGGCCGGCGAGATCCCTGGCTGTTCTTCTCTTCCATCCATCCGTCCGTTATTTCATTTGCTGTCTGTATGTACGGAGCCCGGGCCGCGGAAGCCGGAGGGAGCCCGGGCTGCGGAGGCCGGCTGGAGCCCGGGTTGCGGAAGCCGGCGAGAGCCCGGGCTGCGGAAGCCGGCGAGATCCCTGGCTGTTCTTCTCTTCCATCCATCCGTCCGTTATTTCATTTGCTGTCTGTATGTACGGAGCCCGGGCCGCGGAAGCCGGAGGGAGCCCGGGCTGCGGAAGCCGGCGAGATCCCTGGCTGTTCTTCTCTTCCATCCATCCGTCCGTTATTTCATTTGCTGTCTGTATGTACGGAGCCCGGGCCGCGGAAGCCGGAGGGAGCCCGGGCTGCGGAAGCCGGCTGGAGCCCGGGTTGCGGAAGCCGGCGAGAGCCCGGGCTGCGGAAGCCGGCGAGATCCCTGGCTGTTCTTCTCTTCCATCCATCCGTCCGTTATTTCATTTGCTGTCTGTATGTACGGAGCCCGGGCCGCGGAAGCCGGAGGGAGCCCGGGCTGCGGAAGCCGGCGAGAGCCCGGGCTGTTCTTCTTTTTTTTTTTCCCTTTCATTTATTTCCCCCCACCAGGGTGCGCCGACGAGGGGAGACCTCCTCCCCGCCGCCGCCGTACCGGACACATCGCAAATTCACAACGGTGGATTATTATTATTATTATTATTTTTTTTTTTTACGCGGCCAGCAGGGGGCGCCGCGCGCGCGGACTGGCGCTCGTGAACACTGCATTTAAATCGGTGGTGTGTTTTTGTCTTTTGCCTGGTTTTTTTTAATCTCAATCGTGTATTACCTCGGCTGGCCAGCGGGGGGCGCCGCGGCGGGGACACGGGCGGACCGGGTACATTTCATCTGTTTGGGGCGAGTGCTTTTTTGAAATTTTTTTTTATCTTTTAGTCTCGTTCCGTTCTTCCCTTCAACTGGCCTGCGGGGGGCGCCGTGCGCGCGGACCGGCGTCCACCCCTGGCCGCTCCGGGACTTTGCATTCAAATGGGTGGGGTGTTTTTCATTTTTTTGCCCTTTTTTTTTCCACTCCCCCCCTCTCAATCGTGTATTACCTCGGCTGGCCAGCGGGGGGCGCCGCGGCGGGGACACGGGCGGACCGGGTACATTTCATCTGTTTGGGGCGAGTGCTTTTTTGAAATTTTTTTTTATCTTTAAGTCTCGTTCCGTTCTTCCCTTCAACTGGCCTGCGGGGGGCGCCGTGCGCGCGGACCGGCGTCCACCCCTGGCCGCTCCGGGACTTTGCATTCAAACGGGTGGGGTGTTTTTCATTTTTTGCCCCTGTTTTTCACTCCCCCCCTCTCAATCGTGTATTACCTCGGCTGGCCAGCGGGGGGCGCCGCGGCGGGGACACGGGGGAGGGTTCATCCGGGCGGACCGGGTACCTTTCGTCTGTTTGGGGCGAGTGCTTTTTTGAAATTTTTTTCATTTTATTTTTGTCCTCCCTTCGACCGGCCAGCGGGGGGCGCCGCGCGCGCGGACCGTCGGGGCCCGGGGCCCTGCGTCCCACTTACTTTCGCCCGACGGGAATCGTTTCTTTTGTTTTTATCCGAGAGGACACACGGAATCTGCACCCCCCGCAGTGGCGTCAGGCGGCCACCGGGGGGCGCCGCGGCGGGGATCGGGGGGGGCGCCCGGGAGCCGCCTGCCCGTCCGCTGGGCCAAGGGGGCCGGGGCGGGTCACGCGCCGCCGTCCCCCCCCGATCGTCTCGCTCCGAGCCGCCTCTGGCCACCGGGGGGCGCCGTCGGGTGGCGCGGGGGCGCCCCCGCCGCCCGCCGCCTCCCCCCGCACGCGTCGGGCCTCCCCCCGGGCCCCCGCGGGCCGGGGGACGCGGCCGGCGAGCGTCGGACTCCAGCGCGGAAGTGTCGCGGATGAGTGCGGACCGGGGCGCCCGCGGCCCAGCGGCACTTCCAGGGGCTCGGGGAGGAGATGGTTGAAGCCTGGGTGAAGCGCGCCCTCGGCCGTCCGTGTCGCTACCCGCCGGAGAACACCTCCGCCGGATCAGTAGGTACCAACGAGGCGAGCGAGAGAGCCGGGACTCTGTCCGGGGCCGAAAAGCCTGTTTCCCTGGAGCTTTTGCGAAAGGACCCGTGACAGAAGATGCGCGGAGCTCAGAGATCAGCATGGGCAGGGCCTTCTTGCATCCGATTTTGCCCAGGCAGGGCTCCAGGAACCGGGTTACAAAAAGCAAAAAGCCCTGGAGCTCAAACGAAAGGTTTAGTGACAAGATAGCCGTGGAGCTCCGATAACAGCATGGCAGGACCAGGATGGGGCCTATAAAGGGTCCACGGCGGGCATCCGTTGGAGCCCGACGTACGGGCCGGGCACGTCTCCTTCT
>NW_026969933.1:0-19437 GCF_028390025.1 Pseudophryne corroboree
TTGTGCCTCATTGAAGATGAAATTGTCGTTAACATCCGGTTACCACCCACAATCCAACGGGCAAACCGAACGAGTTAACCAATCATTGAAACAATATTTGCGCTTGTATTCAGCCAAACTCCAGAATGATTGGTCCGAGTTTCTTCCGTTGGCTGAATTTGCTTACAATAATTCTTGTCATTCCTCCACTAAAGAGTCTCCATTCTTTTCAGTTTTTGGTTTTCACCCCAGAGCTAATTCTTTTTTTCATCATTCCTCAGTCTCCTCGCTTACCTTAACCTCCCATCTCAGAGCCATTTGGAAAAAGGTGCACCTTGCTCTCAGAAAAGCGGCCTTTCGAGAGAAGAAATTTTCTGACAGGCTCCGACGTCCTTGCACTTTTAAGGTGGGAGATAGGGTGTGGTTGTCGACTCGCAACATCAGGCTTCGACAATCCTCAGCTAGACTGGGACCCAAATTTATTTGGCCATTTCTTATTATTAAAAGAGTCAACCCAGTTGCCTTTCGGTTACGTTTACCAAGATCTCTCAGGATTGGAAATACGTTTCATTGTTCCCTGTTGAAACAATACGTTTCTTCCAGTAGATTTCCTCGGAAGATCTCTCAGGGTAGATCTCCAGTGGATGTACAGGGACAACAGGAGTTCTTGGTAGAGAAGGTTCTCGATTCCAAATTGTCCCGGGATCGGCTGTATTTTCTGGTTCACTGGAAAGGCTATGGTCCGGAGGAAAGGTCTTGGGTCCTGGATAAGGATCTTCATGCCCCGAGGCTCAAGAGGGCATTTTTTTGGGAATTTCCTCAGAAACCTGGCTTTAGGGGTTCCTTGACCCCTCCTCAAGGGGGGGGTACTGTTAGGCGCCGGGGTCCGCTTGATGGTCTGCGCGGCCCGGCGCCTAGCAACTAGAGATGCCGTGCACGTACAGCCGCCGGCTCCCTAGCAACGCTAGACGCCAGGCGCGCTGAGCCGCACGGACCCTAGCAACGGGGACGCCACTGGTGGACCGCGTTCCCCGTTGCTAGGCTTTAGGAAATTAAGATATTCACCTGCTCTCTGGCCGTGCAGCAAGGCAGCTGCACAGCATTTATTCTAATCAGCCTTTAGCAGCTGATTGGAGGACTCCTTGTTAAATACACTCCCAGGGCTTCTCACAGATGCCGGTAATAGCTTCCTGCATGCTGCCTTTGTTTGCTGAGAGTCTGTTTCCAGTCCTGCTGTATCCGGTCATTCCAGTCCGCAGAAGTCCGGTATTCGGGAGTTGTCATCTCATCCCAAGAGGTTGTTTGGTTCCCTGGAGTCCTGACTGATCACCGTTTTATATCCAGTGGTGTTCGTGAGTTGCGGCTCTGCCGTGTGTTGCGGCTCAGCCGCTTTACCTTTTATATTTTGTGTTTGGAGCATTTGCGGAGGGTTCCGCTTCCACAAGTCCTCTCTGGTACTCGGCGGTGCCGGGTAGGAGAATTGGACAAGTGGATATTTTGGTTGTCCTTTTTCCTGGCGGTTTCTCCGCACATATTATAGTTTTGAGTTTGCTTAGCCCCTGGCCTGGTTGTTTAGTTAGAGGGCCTCTTGTTATCACCCTGTCTCGGGTTTCCCTTTGTCTCTCATTAAGACCGGGGGGCATCGAAGTTGGGCAGACATAATCCGCCCTTCAAACGCGGCTGCCAAGGGCTCAAGAAACCATAGTCTCGCAGGGGATTTCTGACAACACGGGTGAGACAACAGAGTTAGGGCGCCAGGGGCTATTTTCCTGTCCTGCTCCCTTCCCCAGCATTCCGTTCCAGTGCTCCGGTCCTTGCCATAAGATCTTCTCTGACCAGAGTGCTGGAATCATAACACATACTGGACACAGAAGAGGTTTTCTTCCAGTGGAAAGGCTATGGAGATCCAGAGTCTGGTCAAACAAATTCTGAAACCAGCAAGAGTGTTAATCCATCAATGCATTCAGTTGCTGGGGAAGATGGTTGTGGCCTACGAGACCATTCAGTTTGGCAGGTTCCATGCCAGAGTGTTCCAGTGGGACCTGTTGGACAATTGGTCCGGATCCCACCTACACATGCACCGGAGGATAATCCTGTCTTCCAAGACCAGAATCTCACTCCATTGGTGGCTGCACAGTTCTCACCTCCTAGAGGGGCGATGGTTCGGGATCCAGGACTGGATCCTAGGGACCACAGATGCAACCCTCCGAGGCTGGGGAGCAGTCACACAGGGGGAAAACGTCCAAGGAAGATGGTCAAGTCAGGAAAGTTGTCTCCACATAAATGTTCTGGAGTTAAGGGCCATTTAATAACTGCAGACACAGTACACACTGGGACGGGTGCCCAGCATCCTCAACAGACTAAGAGAAAAGGATTTACCGGTAGGTATTAAAATCCTAGTTTCTCTAACGTCCTAGAGGATGCTGGGGACTCCGTAAGGACCATGGGGATAGACGGGCTCCACAGAGTTCATGATCTTCACTGAGGTAGCGCACAGCACTGCAGCTGTGCGCCATTGCTCCCATACACCTCACATACTCCGGTCACTGTAAGGGTGCAGGGCGCAGGGGGGGCGCCCTGGGCAGCAATATAAACCTCTTTTTGGCAAAAATATAACATATATACAGCTGGGCACTGTATATATGTATGAGCCCCCACCAATTTTACAGTTTAAGCGGGACAGAAGCCCGCCGCCGAGGGGGCGGGGCTTCTCCCTCAGCACTCACCAGCGCCATTTTTTCTCCACAGCACCGCTGAGAGGAAGCTCCCCGGACTCTCCCCTGCTTATACCACGGTAGAGAAGAGGGTTGAAAAGAGAGGGGGGCACATAATTCGGCGCAAATTACATACAGCAGCGCTACTGGACAAACATTAAGTTACTGTGTTATTCCTGGGTTATATAGCGCTGGGGAGTGTGCTGGCATACTCTCTCTCTGTCTCTCCAAAGGGCCTTGTGGGGAAACTGTCTTCAGAAAAAGTATTCCCTGTGTGTGTGGTGTGTCGGTACACGTGTGTCGACATGTCTGAGGAAGAAGGCTATATTAGAGAGGAGCGGGAGCAAATGAATGTGGTGTCTCCGCTGACACCTGATTGGATGGATATGTGGAATGTTTTAAATGCTAGTGTAAACTCATTGTACAAAAGATTAGACAAGGCTGAAGCTTTGGGACAGTCAGGGACTCAACCCATGCCTGATCCTATGTTGCAGGGACTGTCAGGGTCTCATAAGCGCCCACTATCCCAGATTGTTGACACAGATACCGACACGGATTCTGACTCCAGTGTCGATTACGATGATGCAAAGTTACAGCCAAAATTGGCAAAATCCATTCGATATATGATTATGGCAATAAAAGATGTTTTGCACATCACAGAGGAACCCCCTGTCCCTGACAAGAGGGAACATATGTACAAGGGAAAGAAGCCTGAGGTAACCTTTGAGGGGGTCACACGAGCTGAACGAGTTATGTGAAAAAGCTTGGGAATCTCCAGATAAAAGACTGCAGATTTCCAAAAGGATTCTTATGGCGTATCCTTTTCCATCAACGGATAGGTTACGATGGAAATCCTCCCATAGGATGGACAAAGCATTAACACGCACAGCTACAGTTGGAAAATCAAATTTTTTACCTTATGTTCCCTCACAGCATAAGAAAGCTCCGCATTATCAAATGCAGTCCTTTCGGTCACAAAGAAACAAGAAAGTGCGAGGTGCGTCCTTTCTTGCCAGAGGTAGGGGCAGAGGAATAAAGCTGCACAACACAGCTAGTTCCCAGGAACAGAAGTCCTCCCCGGCCTCTACAAAATCTACCTCATGACGCTGGGGCTCCACTGGCAGAGTCCGGCCCATGTGATGTCATGCAGCTGCTCTGACCACGCCTCCTGTTTCTCCGTTGCCGACCCCATTTTGAAACCGTGCCCCCGCACCGCTCCATCTCCGACTTGGAAATGGAGTGTTGTTGACCCCCCTCCCCCCCCCCCCTTCACCGATTCACAGGCAGAGGTGATCGCATTATCTGCGGGGTGCCGCAGAAAATGCAGGCGGATGCGTATGCTCTTAGCAGTTTTTGCAGTTGGATTGCGATCCAACCTGAATCAGGCCCTATTACCTATCACAATGCACTGCGGGTAGTACAAAATGGGGTTAATATAGGAGAAAAAACCCCAGAGCTGTGCTCCTTAATTGTCCCTGGTGGCTAGTGGAGCGGCTGCCCAGTAATCAGTGTCCACGCCAGTGCGCACACGGCCCGCCCCCATCAGCGGCCTCGTGATCCCGGAGGGCGGTGTGTGTGTGACTGACCTTAGGAAGAAACCGGAGCCTCCGCTGCAGTGACCCAGCAACCGGGGCACGGGAGTATACTGCGCCACTGGGAGTGATGGAGCTGCAGTAAAGAGGTCTATTAGACCTAGCCTGCTGCAGCCCTTGTAGATTCTTATAAAAAAAGTTCTTCTTTTCTTGCCAAAATTAATAGCTAAGAATAGGCTGCCTGAGGCAGCCCCCTGTTAAGTGGCCTGCTACTGAAGGCACCAACTACAAACTGAGCTCCCTGTTCATGGAAGCGAGGTTATAGAGGAGGGGGCGCTGAGCATCTTGGGAACAGTCAAAAGCTTTGAGCCTGTTGGTGCCTCAGATCAAGATCCTACTCTGGTGTACATATACAATGTGAATCCTTGTGGAGTCCAGTGTACCCCACAGAAGAAATGAATGCGTCACACCCATTGGCAGCAACATTAGAATAGCTGCTGATGGGCACAATTGAGAAAGGAAGGGGGGAAAACATTTGAATCCAGCACATATATGTAATTTGAATATGTAATTTGTACCTTCCTACTTTAAAATGTAATGGATGAACCTCACCCTGTGAGAACTATCTTCATGATCAAGAGATCTCATATGCAAGATAAGTATGTGTTGGGATAGGGCTGTGGAGGGCGGCTGCTCGGGCACACCCCTGTCAAGTTAAGGAGATTCAACTGAGGAAGCACAAGGGAACTCTCATCTGGGAACAACAACTGCAGGGAGAACACATTTTCAGACGAATGTGGGAGGGCAGAAGGCTGCCTAATACTGAAGCACCCCCAAACAACAAACCAAATGCAACAACTACTGCAAGCATTCCTGGGGGAAGGCCTGCAGCAGATGGATTTGCATATAGTGATGTCATCCAAGCAGTGGGCATAGTTGGCTGCAACCCTCGTCTGCATATGAAAAGAGAAAAGGGTCACGCAGGGCATGGCGGCCTTTGTGGGGTTGCGCTTGGATGACCCCTAAATCGCTTTATACACCCCCACCCCCCATCAGTGTGGGCTCATGTTGGCCATGCCCCAGCCCCTGAAGCATTCAAGCTGATTTCTTGCAGCAGCTGGACCCAGAAACAGCTCCAGAGTTGCTCTACAAGACAAGTAAAAGGGTGTGAGCCCTGCAGCACCACCTGTAGTTTGCATACACACATATATAGGACAGCATCTCTTATATGCCCCAGGGTCAATAAAATAGTATCCTTATCTAGGGTATCCATCCCCACAGATAAGGTATCCGTCCATGCCGCTACAGCACTACACACCCAGGCCGACGCAATTGCCGGTCTGAGTAAGGTACCTGAATGTGTATAAATGGACTTCAGGGTAATCTCCTGTTTGCGGTCAGCAGACTCTTTGAGGGTAGCCGTATACTGGGACGGGAGGGCTACCTTCTTGGATAAGCGTGTTAATGCTTTGTCCACCCTAGGGGAGGATTCCCATCGTAACCTATCCATTGATGGGAAAGGATACGCCATAAGAATCCTTTTGGAAA
Organism: Pseudophryne corroboree; assembly: GCF_028390025.1. Taxonomy (NCBI): domain Eukaryota; kingdom Metazoa; phylum Chordata; class Amphibia; order Anura; family Myobatrachidae; genus Pseudophryne; species Pseudophryne corroboree. Next base: position 5,774 of record NW_026969933.1, read on the forward strand.
TCTGCAGTCTTTTATCTGGAGATTCCCAAGCTTTTTCACATAACTCGTTCAGCTCGTGTGACCCCCTCAAAGGTTACCTCAGGCTTTTTCACCTTGTACATATGTACCCTCTTGTCAGGGACAGGGGGTTCCTCCCTGATGTGCAAAACATCTTTTATTGCCATAATCATATATCGAATGGATTTTGCCAATTTTGGCTGTAACTTTGCATCATCGTAATCGACACTGGAGTCAGAATCCGTGTCTGTATCTGTGTCAACAATCTGGGATAGTGGGCGCTTATGAGACCCTGACAGTCCCTGCAACATAGGATCAGGCATGGGTTGAGACCCTGACTGTCCCAAAGCTTCAGCCTTGTCTAATCTTTTGTGCAATGAGTTTACACTAGCATTTAAAACATTCCACATATCCATCCAATCAGCTGTCGGCGGAGACACCACATTCATTTGCTCCTGCTCCTCTCTAATATAGCCTTCTTCCTCAGACATGTCGACACATGTGTACCGACACACCACACACACAGGGAATGCTTTTTCTGAAGACAGTTTCCCCACAAGGCCCTTTGGAGAGACAGAGAGAGAGTATGCCAGCACACACCCCAGCGCTATATAACCCAGGAATACACAGTAACTTAATGTTTGCCCAGTAGTACTGCAGCATGTAATTTGCGCCAAATTATGTGCCCCCCCCCCCCCTCTTTTCAACTCTCTTGTCTACCGTGGTATAAGCAGGGGAGAGTCCGGGGAGCTTCCTCTCAGCGGTGCTGTGAAGAAAAAATGGCGCTGGTGAGTGCTGAGGGAGAAGCCCCGCACCCTCGGCGGCAGGCTTCTGTCCCGCTTAAACTGTAAAATTGGCGGGGGCTCATACATATATACAGTGCCCCGCTGTATATGTGTTATATTTTTGCCAAAAAGAGGTTTATATTGCTGCCCAGGGTGCCCCCCCCCCCCCCCTGCGCCCTGCACCCTTACAGTGACCGGAGTGTGTGAGGTGTATGGGAGCAATGGCGCACAGCTGCAGTGCTGTGCGTTACTTCAGTGAAGATCATGAAGTCTTCTGCCGCCTCTGAAGTCTTCTTTTCTTCTCATACTCACCCGGCTTCTATCTTCCGGCTCTGCAAGGGGGACGGAGGCGCGGCTCTGGGACGGACGGCGAGGGTGAGATCCTGCGTACCAATCCCTCTGGAGCTAATGGTGTCCAGTAGCCTAAGAAGCAGGACCTTGCAACTCAGAGAGTAGGGCTGCTTCTCTCCCCTCAGTCCCTCGATGAGGGAGTCTGTTGCCAGCAGTGCTCCCTGAAAATTAAAAACCTAACAAAATACTTTCTGTCAGAAAGCTCAGGAGAGCTCCTGAAAAGCACCCAGTCTCCACTGGGCACAGTATCAAACTGAGGTCTGGAGGAGGGGCATAGAGGGAGGAGCCAGTGCACACCCAGAACTAAAGTCTTTCTTAAAGTACCCATGTCTCCTGCGGAGCCTATCTATCCCCATGGTCCTTACGGAGTCCCCAGCATCCTCTAGGACGTTAGAGAAAATAGGATTTTAATACCTACCGGTAAATCCTTTTCTCTTAGTCCGTAGAGGATGCTGGGCACCCGTCCCAGTGCGTACTGTGTCTGCAGTTATTAAATGGCCCTTAACTCCAGAACATTTATGTGGAGAAAACTTTCCTGACTTGACCATCTTCCTTGGATGTTTTCCCCCTGTGTGACTGCTCCCCAGCCTCGGAGGGTTGCATCCATGGTCCCTAGGATCCAGTCCTGGATCCCGAACCATCGCCCCTCTAGGAGGTGAGAACTGTGCAGCCACCAATGGAGTAAGATTCTGGTCTTGGAAGACAGGATTATCCTCCGGTGCATGTGTAGGTGGGATCCGGACCACTTGTCCAACAGGTCCCACTGGAACACTCTGGCATGGAACCTGCCAAACTGAATGGCCTCGTAGGCCGCAACCATCTTCCCCAGCAACAGAATGCATTGATGGATTAACACTCTTGCTGGTTTCAGAATTTGTTTGACCAGACTCTGGAACTCCATAGCCTTTCCACTGGAAGAAAGCCTCTTCTGTGTCCAGTATGACTCCCAGAAACAACAACCGCGTCATTGGGACCAACTGCGATTTTGGCAAGTTTAGGAGCCAACCATGTTGTTGAAGAACTGTCAGGGAGAGTAGATGTTTTGCACCAACTGGTCCCTGGATCTCGCCTTTATCAGGAGATCATCCAAGTACTGCATAATTGTGACTCCTTGCTTGCGAAGGAGAACCATCATTTCCACCATCACCCTGGGGAAAATCCTCGGAGCCGTGGACAGACCAAACGGCAACGTCTGAAATTGGTAATGACAATCCTGAATTGCAAACCTTAGGTAGCTTGATGCAGTGGCTAAACGGGAACATGTAATTAGGCATCCTTATGTCTACCAAAACCATGAAATCTCCTTCCTCCGGACTGGAGATCCCTACCCTGAGAGATTCCATCTTGAAATTGAATTTCTTCAGGTAGAAATTGAGGGATTTCAAATTTAAGATTGGTCTGACTGAGCCGTCCGGCTTCGGGAGCACGAAGAGGCTTGAATAAAAACCTTCTCCCTGATGACTAAGGCCGATTTGAACAATCGGTGAGGGGGAACGTCTTGAAACCCCAGTTTGTACCCTTGTGACACTATTTGTAAAACCCACGAGTCCAGGTCCAAATTAATCCAGAACTGACTGAAGTGTTTTAGACGTGCCCCCACTGGTGTGGGCTCCTGCAAGAGAGCCCCAGCGTCATGCAGTGGATTTGGCAGAAGCAGAGGACGATCTCTGCTCCTGCGATCTTGAAGAGGCTACAGACCTCTTCCCTCTTCTCCTTCCTCTACCTGCAAAGAAAGGGGAATCTTAACTTCTTGCATATCTATTGGGACAAAATGACTGCGTTAGACAATGATGCGTCTTTATCCGTTGAGAGGGAACATAGGGCAAGAAGGTTGACTTACCTGCGGGAGCTGCCGAGATCAAATTAACTAGGCCGTTGCCAAACAAGGCTTCACCTTCAAAGGGAAGAGACTCCCTTTCTTCTTGGAGTCAGCATCAGCATTCCCTTGGTGAATCCACAATGCCCTCCTATCCGAGACTGCCATGAAATTGGCCCGTGAACTCAAGAGTCCTATATCCCTTGCAGTCGTAAGTATGCTGCAGTGTCCTTGATATGATCCAACGTAAGGAGTATCCCATCTCTCCAAGATATCTATATCGGAAGACAAGGTATTCGACCAATTCTTGAATACTACTACTCACCCATGCGCATGTAATGGCAGGTCTAAGTAATGTACCCATGGTTACATAACTAGAAATAATGTAGCTTCCTGCATATGATCCGCTGGATTTGTGACAGGGCCCCGTGCAGAACAGGGGGTGACTCCCACTTTATTCTGTCCGCAGCAGGAAATTAATAAACAATCGGAAACCTTTTGGGGATTTGAAACCATCTTGTCGAGCTGGCCCAGACTTTCTCAAACAGAGATGGAGGAACGTTACATCAGCTTTCATTATATATCTATATATACATACATATAGACCCCTTTGTCAGGAACAGCAGGGTCCTCAGTGATGTTAATATGTCCTTAATATCCACAATCATGTACTGAATGCTCCTTGCCAATATTGGATCTAATCAGGAAATATTATGGTCGACATAGGAATCAGTGTCCGAGTCAGTATCAGTGTGTAGTAACATTTTTGCGGGCCTGAGGGAAAAGAAGCATAGCCATGAACATCACATCTATTCTCTACGTCTGTGTCTGGGACACAGATTTATCCAACCTCACTCTGATATTATTGAAACTTTCACCCAGTCAGTTATTGGTGGTGCCAACAGGGCCACCATCATATGTCTGCATTCCTAATATAGTTTCCTCTTGGGAAAAACATTCAGCCACCGACATGTTGACACACATGTACCAAGTACCCACAGACACATCGGCTTATCGGGGATAGACCTACAGTAAATCTGTCAGAGGGACAGAGAGGATTTTTCAGCTCACAACCCAGCGCCAAAAGTACACAGTCTGGGAAATAATAAACTCTATAGTGATAGACTTGTAACGCTCTATAGATGTGCTGGTGAGGTGAGGAAGAAGCCCCGCCGCTGTAATGGCACGCTTCTGTCCCGCTCAGAAACAAATAATTAATTACGCTGGCGGGGTAAGGACAGTGCCCAGGCACTAATGTCCACTTTTGCCAGCCTTTTGTGAGGAATTTATGCTGCCCAGGGTGCCCCCCCCCCCACCCACATGCCCTGCACCCTGCAGTGCCTGTGTTTGTGTGGAAGCATGGCGCACAGCATTCCGCTCGCTGCGTGGTACCTCAGAATGCCGTCACTGGAGAAGAAGTCTTCTGTTCTTCTGCTACTCGCCTGTCTTCTGACTTCTGGCTCTGTAAGGGGGTGATGGCAGGCTACGGGAGTGGGCATCTAGGCGTACCCAGCGATCAGCACCCTCAGGAGCTAATGGTGTCCTGTCAGCCAGAAGCAGAGCCACTATCCCAGATTGTTGACACAGATACAGACACGGATTCTGACTCCAGTGTCGATTACGATGATGCAAAGTTACAGCCAAAATTGGCAAAATCCATTCGATATATGTAGGCCGGACACACAGCAGGTGAGGGGGGGGGTGGCTGGACACACAGCAGGGAGGGGGGGTAGGCAGGACACACAGCAGGGGAGGGGAGGGTGGCCGGACAAAAAGCAGGGAGGGGGGGGGGTAGGCCGGACACACAGCAGGGGAGGGGGGGTGGCTGGACACACAGCAGGTGAGGGGGGGGCTGGACACACAGCAGGTGAGGGGGGGGGGCTGGACACACAGCAGGTGAGGGGGGGGGCTGGACGCACAGCAGGTGAGGGGGGGGGGCTGGACACACAGCAGGTGAGGGGGGGGGCTGGACACACAGCAGGTGAGGGGGGGGGCTGGACACACAGCAGGTGAGGGGGGGGGGCTGGACACACAGCAGGTGAGGGGGGGGGTGGCTGGACACACAGCAGGGAGGGGGGGTAGGCAGGACACACAGCAGGGGAGGGGAGGGTGGCCGGACAAAAAGCAGGGAGGGGGGGGGTAGGCCGGACACACAGCAGGGGAGGGGGGGTGGCTGGACACACAGCAGGTGAGGGGGGGGGGCTGGACACACAGCAGGTGAGGGGGGGGGGGCTGGACACACAGCAGGTGAGGGGGGGGGCTGGACACACAGCAGGTGAGGGGGGGGGGCTGGACACACAGCAGGTGAGGGGGGGGGCTGGACACACAGCAGGTGAGGGGGGGGGGCTGGACACACAGCAGGTGAGGGGGGGGGGGCTGGACACACAGCAGGTGAGGGGGGGGGGGCTGGACACACAGCAGGTGAGGGGGGGGGGGGCTGGACACACAGCAGGTGAGGGGGGGGCTGGACACACAGCAGGTGAGGGGGGGGTGGCTGGACACACAGCAGGGAGGGGGGGTAGGCAGGACACACAGCAGGGGAGGGGAGGGTGGCCGGACAAAAAGCAGGGAGGGGGGGGGGGTAGGCCGGACACACAGCAGGGGAGGGGGGGGGTGGACACACAGCAGGTGAGGTGGGGGCTGGACACACAGCAGGTGAGGGGGGGGGGCTGGACACACAGCAGGTGAGGGGGGGGGGCTGGACACACAGCAGGTGGGGGGGGGGCTGGACACACAGCAGGTGAGGGGGGGGGGCTGGACACACAGCAGGTGAGGGGGGGGCTGGACACACAGCAGGTGAGGGGGGGGGGGCTGGACACACAGCAGGTGAGGGGGGGGGCTGGACACACAGCAGGTGAGGGGGGGTGGGCTGGACACACAGCAGGTGAGGGGGGGGGGGCTGGACACACAGCAGGTGAGGGGGGGGGGGCTGGACACACAGCAGGTGAGGGGGGGGGGGCTGGACACACAGCAGGTGAGGGGGGGGGGGCTGGACACACAGCAGGTGAGGGGGGGGCTGGACACACAGCAGGTGAGGGGGGGGCTGGACACACAGCAGGTGAGGGGGGGTGGGCTGGACACACAGCAGGGGAGGGGAGGGTGGCCGGACACACAGCAGGGGAGGGGAGGGTGGCCGGACACACAGCAGGGGAGGGGAGGGTGGCCGGACACACAGCAGGGGAGGGGAGGGTGGCCGGACACACAGCAGGGAGGGGAGGGGGTAGGGGGTGGCCGAACACAGCAGGAAGAGGGGGGAGTTGCCGAACACACAGCAGGGGAGGGGAGGGGATGGTGGCCAGACAAACAGCAGGGGAGGGGGGGGGGGAGGGTAGGCCGGACACACAGCAGGTGAGGGGGGGGGTGGCTGGACACACAGCAGGGAGGGGGGGTAGGCAGGACACACAGCAGGGGAGGGGAGGGTGGCCGGACAAAAAGCAGGGAGGGGGGGGGGTAGGCCGGACACACAGCAGGGGAGGGGGGGTGGCTGGACACACAGCAGGTGAGGGGGGGGCTGGACACACAGCAGGTGAGGGGGGGGGGCTGGACACACAGCAGGTGAGGGGGGGGGCTGGACACACAGCAGGTGAGGGGGGGGGCTGGACACACAGCAGGTGAGGGGGGGGGCTGGACACACAGCAGGTGAGGGGGGGGGGGCTGGACACACAGCAGGTGAGGGGGGGGGGCTGGACACACAGCAGGTGAGGGGGGGGGGCTGGACACACAGCAGGTGAGGGGGGGGCTGGACACACAGCAGGTGAGGGGGGGGGGCTGGACACACAGCAGGTGAGGGGGGGGGGCTGGACACACAGCAGGTGAGGGGGGGGTGGCTGGACACACAGCAGGGAGGGGGGGTAGGCAGGACACACAGCAGGGGAGGGGAGGGTGGCCGGACAAAAAGCAGGGAGGGGGGGGGTAGGCCGGACACACAGCAGGGGAGGGGGGGTGGCTGGACACACAGCAGGTGAGGGGGGGGCTGGACACACAGCAGGTGAGGGGGGGGGGGGCTGGACACACAGCAGGTGAGGGGGGGGGCTGGACACACAGCAGGTGAGGGGGGGGGGGCTGGGCACACAGCAGGTGAGGGGGGGGGCTGGACACACAGCAGGTGAGGGGGGGGGCTGGACACACAGCAGGTGAGGGGGGGGGGCTGGACACACAGCAGGTGAGGGGGGGGGGCTGGACACACAGCAGGTGAGGGGGGGGCTGGACACACAGCAGGTGAGGGGGGGGGGGCTGGACACACAGCAGGTGAGGGGGGGGGGCTGGACACACAGCAGGTGAGGGGGGGGTGGCTGGACACACAGCAGGGAGGGGGGGTAGGCAGGACACACAGCAGGGGAGGGGAGGGTGGCCGGACAAAAAGCAGGGAGGGGGGGGGGTAGGCCGGACACACAGCAGGGGAGGGGGGGTGGCTGGACACACAGCAGGTGAGGTGGGGGCTGGACACACAGCAGGTGAGGGGGGGGGGCTGGACACACAGCAGGTGAGGGGGGGGGCTGGACACACAGCAGGTGAGGGGGGGGGCTGGACACACAGCAGGTGAGGGGGGGGGCTGGACACACAGCAGGTGAGGGGGGGGGCTGGACACACAGCAGGTGAGGGGGGGGGGCTGGACACACAGCAGGTGAGGGGGGGGCTGGACACACAGCAGGTGAGGGGGGGTGGGCTGGACACACAGCAGGTGAGGGGGGGTGCTGGACACGCAGCAGGTGAGGGGGGGGGCTGGACACGCAGCAGGTGAGGGGGGGGGGGGCTGGACACGCAGCAGGGGAGGGGGGGGTAGGCCGGACACACAGCAGGGGAGGGGAGGGTGGCCGGACACACAGCAGGGGAGGGGAGGGTGGCCGGACACACAGCAGGGGAGGGGAGGGTGGCCGGACACACAGCAGGGGAGGGGAGGGTGGCCGGACACACAGCAGGGAAGGGGAGGGTGGCCGGACAAACAGCAGGGAGGGGGGGGGGGGTAGGCCGAACACACAGCAGGGGAGGAGGGGGGGGCTGGACACACAGCAGGTGAGGGGGGGGGGCTGGACACACAGCAGGTGAGGGGGGGTAGGCCGGACACACAGCAGGGAGGGGGGGGGGTAGGCCGCCGGACACACAGCAGGGGAGGGGAGGGTGGCCGGACAAACAGCAGGGAGGGGGGGGTAGGCCGGACACACAGCAGGTGAGGGGGGGGGGGGTGGCTGGACACACAGCAGGTGAGGGGGGGGGGTCTGGACACACAGCAGGGAGGGGGGGGGTAGGCCGGACAAACAGCAGGGAGGGGGTAGGCCGTAGGCCGGACACACAGCAGGGAGGGGGGGGGGCAGGACACACAGCAGGGGGGGGGGTAGGCCAGACACACAGCAGGTGAGGGGGGGGGGGGCTGGACACACAGCAGGGAGGGGGGGGGGTAGGCTGGACACACAGCAGGTGAGGGGGGGGGGCTGGACACACAGCAGGTGAGGGGGGGGGCTGGACACACAGCAGGTGAGGGGGGGGGGTAGGCCGGACACACAGCAGGTGAGGGGGGGGTGGCTGGACACACAGCAGGGAGGGAAGGGGGTAGCCTTATTATAATAACCGTGTGGGGGAGGAGTCTGCGGCGGTGGGTGAATGAGATGTGGGGGCAGGCTGCTAAGGGTGCAGGGGAGGAGGGGAAGGGAGCCGGATGGATCTGAATGTGAGCCGCACGTAAGGGACCATACTGATCCTCCCCACCTCAGCCCGCTGGTGCTGCTGCTGCTGCCTGACTTCTTCCGTGCAGCACAGCTGTCTTCTCCGGCTGCCGCTGCCGCTCCCGCACCCGCTTCAGGTGTGGGGGTAAAACTAGAGATGAGCGGGTTCGGTTTCTCTGAATCCGAACCCGCCAGAACTTCATGTTTTTTTTCACGGGTCCGAGCGACTCGGATCTTCCCGCCTTGCTCGGTTAACCCGAGCGCGCCCGAACGTCATCATGACGCTGTCGGATTCTCGCGAGGCTCGGATTCTATCGCGAGACTCGGATTCTATATAAGGAGCCGCGCGTCGCCGCCATTTTCACACGTGCATTGAGATTGATAGGGAGAGGACGTGGCTGGCGTCCTCTCCGTTTAGACACTTGATTTACTAATTTTGGGGAGCATTAGGAGTACTCAGTAGTGTACAGTGCAGAGTTTTGCTGATAGTGACCAGTGACCACCACTTTTATTTATAATCCGTTCTCTGCCTGAAAAAAGCGATACACAGCACACAGTGACTCAGTCACATACATACCATTTCTGTGTGCACTGCTCAGGCTCAGGCCAGTGTGCTGCATCATCTATATATATTATATATCTGTCTGACTGCTCAGCTCACACAGCTTATAATTGTGGGGGAGACTGGGGAGCACTACTGCAGTGCCAGTTATAGGTTATAGCAGGAGCCAGGAGTACATAATATTATATTAAAATTAAACAGTGCACACTTTTGCTGCAGGAGTGCCACTGCCAGTGTGACTAGTGACCAGTGACCTGACCACCAGTATATAATATTAGTAGTATACTATCTCTTTATCAACCAGTCTATATTAGCAGCAGACACAGTACAGTGCGGTAGTTCACGGCTGTGGCTACCTCTGTGTCGGCACTCGGCAGCCCGTCCATAATTGTATATACCAGTGACCTAACCGTGGTTTTTTTTTCTTTCTTTATACATACATACTAGTTACGAGTATACTATCTCTTTATCAACCAGTCTATATATTAGCAGCAGACACAGTACAGTGCGGTAGTTCACGGCTGTGGCTACCTCTGTGTCGGCACTCGGCAGCCCGTCCATAATTGTATATACCACCTAACCGTGGTTTTTTTTTCTTTCTTTATACATACATACTAGTTACGAGTATACTATCTCTTTATCAACCAGTCTATATATTAGCAGCAGACACAGTACAGTGCGGTAGTTCACGGCTGTGGCTACCTCTGTGTCGGCACTCGGCAGCCCGTCCATAATTGTATATACCACCTAACCGTGGTTTTTTTTTCTTTCTTTATACATACATACTAGTTACGAGTATACTATCTCTTTATCAACCAGTCTATATATTAGCAGCAGACACAGTACAGTGCGGTAGTTCACGGCTGTGGCTACCTCTGTGTCGGCACTCGGCAGCCCGTCCATAATTGTATATACCACCTAACCGTGGTTTTTTTTTCTTTCTTTATACATACATACTAGTTACGAGTATACTATCTCTTTATCAACCAGTCTATATATTAGCAGCAGACACAGTACAGTGCGGTAGTTCACGGCTGTGGCTACCTCTGTGTCGGCACTCTGCAGCCCGTCCATAATTGTATATACCACCTAACCGTGGTTTTTTTTTCTTTCTTTATACATACATACTAGTTACGAGTATACTATCTCTTTATCAACCAGTCTATATATTAGCAGCAGACACAGTACAGTGCGGTAGTTCACGGCTGTGGCTACCTCTGTGTCGGCACTCGGCAGCCCGTCCATAATTGTATATACCACCTAACCGTGGTTTTTTTTTCTTTCTTTATACATACATACTAGTTACGAGTATACTATCTCTTTATCAACCAGTCTATATATTAGCAGCAGACACAGTACAGTGCGGTAGTTCACGGCTGTGGCTACCTCTGTGTCGGCACTCGGCAGCCCGTCCATAATTGTATATACCACCTAACCGTGGTTTTTTTTTCTTTCTTTATACATACATACTAGTTACGAGTATACTATCTCTTTATCAACCAGTCTATATATTAGCAGCAGACACAGTACAGTGCGGTAGTTCACGGCTGTGGCTACCTCTGTGTCGGCACTCGGCAGCCCGTCCATAATTGTATATACCACCTAACCGTGGTTTTTTTTTCTTTCTTTATACATACATACTAGTTACGAGTATACTATCTCTTTATCAACCAGTCTATATATTAGCAGCAGACACAGTACAGTGCGGTAGTTCACGGCTGTGGCTACCTCTGTGTCGGCACTCGGCAGCCCGTCCATAATTGTATATACCACCTAACCGTGGTTTTTTTTCTTTCTTTATACATACATACTAGTTACGAGTATACTATCTCTTTATCAACCAGTCTATATATTAGCAGCAGACACAGTACAGTGCGGTAGTTCACGGCTGTGGCTACCTCTGTGTCGGCACTCGGCAGCCCGTCCATAATTGTATACTAGTATCCAATCCATCCATCTCCATTGTTTACCTGAGGTGCCTTTTAGTTGTGCCTATTAAAATATGGAGAACAAAAATGTTGAGGTTCCAAAATTAGGGAAAGATCAAGATCCACTTCCACCTCGTGCTGAAGCTGCTGCCACTAGTCATGGCCGAGACGATGAAATGCCAGCAACGTCGTCTGCCAAGGCCGATGCCCAATGGCATAGTACAGAGCATGTCAAAACCAAAACACCAAATATCAGTAAAAAAAGGACTCCAAAACCTAAAATAAAATTGTCGGAGGAGAAGCGTAAACTTGCCAATATGCCATTTACCACACGGAGTGGCAAGGAACGGCTGAGGCCCTGGCCTATGTTCATGGCTAGTGGTTCAGCTTCACATGAGGATGGAAGCACTCAGCCTCTCGCTAGAAAACTGAAAAGACTCAAGCTGGCAAAAGCACCGCAAAGAACTGTGCGTTCTTTGAAATCCCAAATCCACAAGGAGAGTCCAATTGTGTCGGTTGCGATGCCTGACCTTCCCAACACTGGACGTGAAGAGCATGCGCCTTCCACCATTTGCACGCTCCCTGCAAGTGCTGGAAGGAGCACCCGCAGTCCAGTTCCTGATAGTCAGATTGAAGATGTCAGTGTTGAAGTACACCAGGATGAGGAGGATATGGGTGTTGCTGGCGCTGGGGAGGAAATTGACCAGGAGGATTCTGATGGTGAGGTGGTTTGTTTAAGTCAGGCACCCGGGGAGACACCTGTTGTCCGTGGGAGGAATATGGCCGTTGACATGCCAGGTGAAAATACCAAAAAAATCAGCTCTTCGGTGTGGAGGTATTTCACCAGAAATGCGGACAACAGGTGTCAAGCCGTGTGTTCCCTTTGTCAAGCTGTAATAAGTAGGGGTAAGGACGTTAACCACCTCGGAACATCCTCCCTTATACGTCACCTGCAGCGCATTCATAATAAGTCAGTGACAAGTTCAAAAACTTTGGGTGACAGCGGAAGCAGTCCACTGACCAGTAAATCCCTTCCTCTTGTAACCAAGCTCACGCAAACCACCCCACCAACTCCCTCAGTGTCAATTTCCTCCTTCCCCAGGAATGCCAATAGTCCTGCAGGCCATGTCACTGGCAAGTCTGACGAGTCCTCTCCTGCCTGGGATTCCTCCGATGCATCCTTGCGTGTAACGCCTACTGCTGCTGGCGCTGCTGTTGTTGCCGCTGGGAGTCGATGGTCATCCCAGAGGGGAAGTCGTAAGCCCACTTGTACTACTTCCAGTAAGCAATTGACTGTTCAACAGTCCTTTGCGAGGAAGATGAAATATCACAGCAGTCATCCTACTGCAAAGCGGATAACTGAGTCCTTGACAACTATGTTGGTGTTAGACGTGCGTCCGGTATCCGCCGTTAGTTCACAGGGAACTAGACAATTTATTGAGGCAGTGTGCCCCCGTTACCAAATACCATCTAGGTTCCACTTCTCTAGGCAGGCGATACCGAGAATGTACACGGACGTCAGAAAAAGACTCACCAGTCTCCTAAAAAATGCAGTTGTACCCAATGTCCACTTAACCACGGACATGTGGACAAGTGGAGCAGGGCAGGGTCAGGACTATATGACTGTGACAGCCCACTGGGTAGATGTATGGACTCCCGCCGCAAGAACAGCAGCGGCGGCACCAGTAGCAGCATCTCGCAAACGCCAACTCTTTCCTAGGCAGGCTACGCTTTGTATCACCGCTTTCCAGAATACGCACACAGCTGAAAACCTCTTACGGCAACTGAGGAAGATCATCGCGGAATGGCTTACCCCAATTGGACTCTCCTGTGGATTTGTGGCATCGGACAACGCCAGCAATATTGTGTGTGCATTAAATATGGGCAAATTCCAGCACGTCCCATGTTTTGCACATACCTTGAATTTGGTGGTGCAGAATTTTTTAAAAAACGACAGGGGCGTGCAAGAGATGCTGTCGGTGGCCAGAAAAATTGCGGGACACTTTCGGCGTACAGGCACCACGTACAGAAGACTGGAGCACCACCAAAAACTACTGAACCTGCCCTGCCATCATCTGAAGCAAGAAGTGGTAACGAGGTGGAATTCAACCCTCTATATGCTTCAGAGGTTGGAGGAGCAGCAAAAGGCCATTCAAGCCTATACAATTGAGCACGATATAGGAGATGGAATGCACCTGTCTCAAGTGCAGTGGAGAATGATTTCAACGTTGTGCAAGGTTCTGATGCCCTTTGAACTTGCCACACGTGAAGTCAGTTCAGACACTGCCAGCCTGAGTCAGGTCATTCCCCTCATCAGGCTTTTGCAGAAGAAGCTGGAGGCATTGAAGAAGGAGCTAAAAGGGAGCGATTCCGCTAGGCATGTGGGACTTGTGGATGCAGCCCTTAATTCGCTTAACAAGGATTCACGGGTGGTCAATCTGTTGAAATCAGAGCACTACATTTTGGCCACCGTGCTCGATCCTAGATTTAAAGCCTACCTTGGATCTCTCTTTCCGGCAGACACAGGTCTGCTGGGGTTGAAAGACCTGCTGGTGACAAAATTGT
>NW_026969935.1:0-19355 GCF_028390025.1 Pseudophryne corroboree
TTCTACAAAACTCACACCTTAGTAAATTTACCCCAGCGAAAGAGATAGAGAGAAAGAGAGACGCTTGTTTACTGCGGCTAATTTAACCACTGACACATTTGCGCTACCTTCCAATGCATTTCGGCTTCGCGTTGTGTAACAGCGGCTCTGCGGTGACCCTGGCACATTTCTGGACCTGCCGGCTGTTTCACACTAAAGATACTAGATAAATACATTGTGTCATTTTTGAAAGGAAACTGGAGACGTAAATGTCACTTAATATGTGAGCCTGCGAGGCCTTTCGGAAGAGAAAAGGAAGAAGAAAGAAGGAAAAAAAACACATTGTGGATCTAATAAATACAGTATGAGCGATTTAACAAAACATGTCATCGTGTGACAAGGTAGTTATTCTTGCAAGCAGGTGCACTGCAATTTTAGAAATATTAAATCTTCGGAGGATTGCGCGGTACAATCGTTGGCAGCTTGATGGCTCCTGGCAGACGTACAGATGTAATGGTATTTTTTTTCTCTTCCCTTCTTAGAACCTTCCATCAGTGGGGAGAGGCCGTTGCCAAGACCTAAGGCCCGTCTCTGGATACAGAGAGGCTCACATTTAAAGTCAGGGCGCTGCGCCAAGAGTCTGCGAGAGCCAAACCGAAGACAACAACATCAAAACCATTAAACCTAATGAATAAGTATAGAAATTCTATAACCCTTGGTCAATTAGTTCAAACGTACCAAAAATGTGTTGGGTGCGGCACCTGTTTCCCGACATGAAGGTAGCCGTATGGTGGGCAGAACCGATGGTTATGGAAGTGCGTCAGGTACGGATGACATCACAGAGGCATGAAATAAGCAGTACTTTAAAAGTACTTTGGATTACAAACGACACTGCACGGGGGGTAACCGGTTGATGACCACTCGCAAGGTAGCTACACCGCCGAGGTTGGCACGTGGCTGTGCCACCATAAATGTGATATAAACGGGTTTTTATCCTCCCCCAATCCATTAGTGTGATAAGGAATTGCATCAGGCATCGTTAGCGACCCACGCGTTCTATCTGACTCTAGACAAATGCGTTAGCGTTGCACAGAAGGATTGCATGTCCTCAAAACATCACACATGGTGGTAGTCCCCAAATTGTCCTCATGTCTACTCTGATTGCTACGGGCATGCTGGTGCTTGCAAGTTGCCAGGCCTTGCTGAGATTTGCAGTTCCACAACAACATGTAATCACTCTTAGACAATACACTGTCACCCTGGAACATTGTATCAGGAAAAGCCCCGTAGTTATCTGCACAATGGATGGATTGTGTTATAGGAAGGGTCCGGGCTGCCCAATTTACCCAGAGAATCTTGGCGTTGCTGGCCAGACTGTTGGTGAAGACCCCCCCATATTGCTGGTCCTCCAGATATTGAGTGACCACACAGTCATCTGGTAGCTATGAACAATTTGTATAAAAATGATTAAATGCTTAGAAAAAGTGTCACCATTTTAAATGGTGAAATTCTATTGAGATGTTCACACATTGGGGCCGATTCAGACCTGATCGGCGCTGTGCGTTTTCTGAACTGCGCATGCGACGGCTGTCGTAGCCCTGTGATCACTTCTGCCTGACTGACAGGCAGAGGCGGTCGCTGGGCGGCACAGCGGTGGTTTAGGGGGGCACGGTCCGGGCAACGCAGGTATGCCTGCACCGTTGGGGAAAGGGGGGCGGGCCGCGGTGGCTGCGTGACATCACATGCAGCCGCTGCGACCCAGGCAGCGACGAGTAGCTCCCTGCCAGCGCACAGGAGCTGAGCTGGCCGGGAGCTCTTCCTGAAGTACAAAAGCATCGCCGCTGTGCGATGCTTTGGTACTTGTGCGACGGGGCAGGGTCTGACATGCGGGGTGGACTAGCCCTGTGCTGGGCGTCCCCCCGCATGTCTGTGTGCCTGATCGTAGATGTGTTAAATTTTGCACATCTACGATCAGGTCTGAATTAGCCTCATTTTCGTTGTTTTTTTTTTAAAAAGACGACTTTGTTTCCAGATTCCTCATTTAGAGGCGACAGCGGCCTCTGACCTCAAACATTTATTTAAAGATGAAAATGATACAATTCAGGGTCATCTGCAGTTCCTCATTCCCTCATTCCACTGCGTTTATATCCGGGCCTGGAGGATCAATCAGCGTCTTAGTCATTCTGACAGTTCCACCTGTGCAAATGACATATCCACACCGGGTGACAATTATACATTCATCAGAGGCTGAGGGGCCCCCAACCTGTGTGGCGGATATGACCCTCTTACTCACCTTATAGCACCGGGGAGAGGGGCCCGTAAAAAGGAGTACATGTCTTGTGAGTAAGTGAATACACTATCATTATGTATTTCAGAGGAAAGGCTTATGAAAGAACGTTGTGTAACACATACTACAGAAATATAGTGCCACAGTGGGAGGGAATCGAAATTACAGATCTCCTTTCTCAATATCATTTGCATTCATTCACTTCGGGTGCGTTTCAGAATAAGCTTCTGCAAATGAAATTTGGAGTGCACAGAATTACTGGCTCCCCGGTGATACAGGCTTTCGGAGGGGGGTGGAGGGGAGGGGGGGGGGTGGGGGGGATTTAGGGAATATTAAAATGCAACTTTCCTTGCTGCAATACATCTAGATTGCTATTCTGCCTTGTTATATTATTTATTAATGGGTTTTGGGGCTAATTCAGGTTGGATCGCAAATCGGGATCCAACCGGAATTTTTTTTACGATCGCCCCGCTGGCGCAATTGCAGCGCTCGACATGCGCATGTGCCTGCTCTTTCTGCTGGGGGGGGCGCAGAAAATGCGACCGCCTCTGCTGGTTAATCAGGCAGAAGTGGTCGCAGGGCGGGCAATGCTCCATTTCCAGGGAGGTGACGGAGCGTTGCGGGGCCACGAACGGGTAGGGGGGGGGGAGCCATCCTTCGTTTCTGCTAACAAGCATAAATTGAGATGCGTCTGCTATTTCTGCTTGTTCAGGGTGGGGAGGAGCCGGTCAGCAAGATGGGGGAGGCCTTGCCCAGCGATGTCCGGCCCCCATCATACGATCCAAATGATTGCAAATTCTGCTGATTACTTCCTGAATTAGGCCCTTTATTCTCTATATAGCTGTGACATATTATGCAGCTCTGTACAAAGAATACTTTATGTTTCACAATAGTCCCTGCCCCGAGGAGCTTACAGTCTGTGCTACCACCCACACAGACACACACAAACATACACAGGTTAAATTTGATCATAGCCAATTAGGCGATCAGTATGATTTAGTGGGATAAAACTGGAGCACCTGGATAAAAAACAAGCAAACACACTGGGGACATACAAACTCCACACATATAGGGGGTCATTCCGACCCGATCGCTCGCTGCAGTTTGTCGCAGCGATCGGGTCGGAACTGCGCCGGCGCATGGCAGTCGTCGGTGCCCAGCGATCGCCTCTGAGACAGAGGCGGTCGCTGGGCGGGAGGGAGCTGAACGGCGGCGTTAAGCCGCCGTTTAGGGGGGGAGCAGTCCGGCCAACGCAGGCGGACCGTTGGGGGGGGGGCGGCGGCAGCTGACATGTCACGCAGCCGCTGCGGCCAGCGGGAGCGACGAGTAACTTCCGGCCAGCCGCAGGTGCTGCGCTGGCCGGGAGTTACTCCTCAAATACAAAGGCATCGCCTCTGTGCGATGCTTTTGTATTTGTGCGGGGGGAGCCGGCACAGACATGCGGGGCGGGCTAGCCCTGTGCTGGGCGTCCCCCCACATGTCTGAGTTTACGATCGTAGCTGTGCTAAATTTAGCACAGCTACGATCAACTCGGAATGACCCCCATAGTGCTGTGAACAGAATCTAACCACCATGCTGCCTCACTGATGGAGATCGAATTATGGTGCAGATATTTTGAAGTCCATGTGCTGTACATAAATATGATTAGGCTCATCAGGGGGGTAGCAATAAGCCGCAATATCGTAGTTTTGCAAAAAGTTATCGCAAATGCTTTAATTCTGTATCCTATGAGCGCTGATAAGTTATCGTTGATAAGTTTCCATAGCGTTTATTGCGTATTTCTCTTCACCATCTCTGATAAGCAGCGGAAAATCTCTATTTTAAGCTAAAAAATGTCAGGGTTTGGCTCTGAACCCCTGGGACACCCCAGCCCGAATGTCTAATTAGGCTCTTAGACGTTTTTAGTTATTTTTAATTAGCCAATAATGACTTCATGTTTGTAGACAAAAAATGCAAAGTGATGGAAATTGGGGTACAAGGTACGGGACAGGTATATTGGGGTGCTTTATAAGTGTGACAAGTGTTTTTAGACTTGCAGGTAGAAGTAATCGGTCCGTTTCCAGTTGTTTTTTAAGTCCCCTAAATGACCCAAATATATACTTATACCCATTTTTATATACCCCATATTTAATGAGAACACTTATTTTGCTGAAAAAAATTGCTTTCTACCATTTTCCACATTTTTAAAGAAAACAGACATTTGACCCAATTTAATGACACCAAATACTTTTATTATGGCCACTAAAAGACTTCTAGAATGTTTTCCTTTGTTAGTTTGGCTTTTTAAAGGTACAGGAGATTTCCCCACTTTCTCCTATACTTATCTCAGCTTTTGCCGGCTAGAATTATCGTACGATTCCCGTTATCGCCGTTTTGGAATAGGATAGGTGCGATAGACGGGAGCACGCAGAGTGCAATAACCCGATTTTTCGGGAGATAGGTCCGATAACATTAGCCGCGATCATGGAACGCATTAACGCAGGCTAATTGGATACCCCCATTCATCGGAAACAGGACGGTTACAGGGAGGGGCGGTTAGTTTGGGTCTCCTGCCTTATGTGAACTGGTCTCTCTGGAGCGCAAGTATAATTATTATTTTTATTATCACCCAAATAATAAGAATTTACTTACCGATAATTCTATTTCTCGGAGTCCGTAGTGGATGCTGGGGTTCCTGAAAGGACCATGGGGAATAGCGGCTCCGCAGGAGACAGGGCACAAAAAGTAAAGCTTTAGGATCAGGTGGTGTGCACTGGCTCCTCCCCCTATGACCCTCCTCCAAGCCTCAGTTAGGATACTGTGCCCGGACGAGCGTACACAATAAGGAAGGATTTATGAATCCCGGGTAAGACTCATACCAGCCACACCAATCACACTGTACAACCTGTGATCTGAACCCAGTTAACAGTATGATAACAGCGGAGCCTCTGAAAGATGGCTCACAACAATAATAACCCGATTTTTGTAACTATGTAGAAGTATTGCAGATAATCCGCACTTGGGATGGGCGCCCAGCATCCACTACGGACTCCGAGAAATAGAATTATCGGTAAGTAAATTCTTATTTTCTCTATCGTCCTAGTGGATGCTGGGGTTCCTGAAAGGACCATGGGGATTATACCAAAGCTCCCAAACGGGCGGGAGAGTGCGGATGACTCTGCAGCACCGAATGAGAGAACTCCAGGTCCTCCTTAGCCAGGTTATCAAATTTGTAGGATTTTACAAACGTGTTTGCCCCTGACTAAATAGCCGCTCGGCAAAGTTGTAAAGCCGAGACCCCTCGGGCAGCCGCCCAAGATGAGCCCACCTTCCTTGTGGAATGGGCATTTACATATTTTGGCTGTGGCAGGCCTGCCACAGAATGTGCAAGCTGAATTGTATTACACATCCAACTAGCAAAAGTCTGCTTAGAAGCAAGAGCACCCAGTTTGTTGGGTGCATACAGGATAACAGCAAGTCAGTTTTCCTGACTCCAGCCGTCCTGGAACCTATATTTTCAGGGCCCTGACCACATCTAGCAACTTGGAGTCCTCCAAGTCCCTAGTAGGCGCAAGACACCACAATAAGCTGGTTCAGGTGAAACACTGACACCACCTTAGGGAGAGAACTGGGGACGAGTCCGCAGCTCTGCCCTGTCCGAATGGACAAACAGATATGGGCTTTTTTGAGAAAAAAAAAAAAACCACCAATTTTACACTCGCCTGGTCCAGGCCAGGTCCAAGAGCATGTTCACTTTTCATGTGAGATGCTTCAAATCCACAGATTTGACTGGTTTTAAACCAATGTGTTTTGAGGAATCCCAGAACTACGTTGAGATCCCACAGTGCCACTGGAGGCACAAAAGGGGGTTGTATATGCAATACTCCCTTGACAAACTTCTGGACTTCAGGAACTGAAGCCAATTCTTTCTGGAAGAAAAATCGACAGGGCCGAAATTTGAACCTTAATGGACCCCAATTTGAGGCCCATAGACACTCCTGTTTGCAGGAAATGCAGGAATCGACCGAGTTTAAATTTCTTCGTGGGGCCTTCCTGGCCTCACACCACGCGACATATTTTCGCCACATGTGGTGATAATGTTGTGCGGTCACCTCCTTTCTGGCTTTGACCTCCTGAATGCCTTTTCCCTTAGGATCCGGCGTTCCACCGCCATGCCGTCAAACGCAGCTGCGGTAAGTCTTGGAACAGACATGGTACTTGCTGAAACAAGTCCCTTCTTAGCGGCAGAGGCCATAAGTCCTCTGTGAGCATCTCTTGAAGTTCCGGGTACCAAGTCCTTCTTGGCCAATCCGGAGCCATGAGTATAGTTCTTACTCCTCTACGTCTTATAATTCTCAGTACCTTAGGTATGAAAAGCAGAGGATGGAACACATACACCGACTGGTACACCCACGGTGTTACCAGAACGTCCACAGCTATTGCCTGAGGGTCTCTTAACCTGGCGCAATACCTGTCCCGTTTTTTGTTCAGACGGGACGCCATCATGTCCACCTTTGGTAATTCCCAACGGTTTACAATCATGTGGAAAACTTCCCCATGAAGTTCCCACTCTGCCGGGTGGAGGTCGTGCCTACTGAGGAAGTCTGCTTCCCAGTTTCCATTCCCGGAATGAAACACTGCTGACAGTGCTATCACATGATTTTCCGCCCAGCGAAAAGTCCTTGCAGTTTTTGCCACTGCCCTCCTGCTTCTTGTGCCGCCCTGTCTATTTACGTGGGCGACTGCCGTGATGTTTTATCCCACTGGATCAATACCGGCTGACCTTGAAGCAGAGGTCTTGCTAAGCTTAGAGCATTATAAATTTACCCTTAGCTATATTTATGTGGAGAAAAGTCTCCAGACTTGATCACACTCCCTGGAAATTTTTTCCTTGTGTGACTGCTCCCCAGCCTCTCGGGCTGGCCTCCGTGGTCACCAACATCCAAAACTGAATGTCGAATCTGCGGCCCTCTAGAAGATGAGCACTCTGTAACCACCACAGGAGAGACACCCTTGTCCTTGGATATAGGGTTATCCGCTGATGCATCTGAAGATGCGATCCGGACCATTTGTCCAGCAGATCCCACTGAAAAGTTCTTGCATGAAATCTGCCGACTGGAATTGCTTCGAAGGAAGTCACCATTTTTTTACCATGGCCCTTGTGCAATGATGCACTGATTTTAGGAGGTTCCTGACTAGCTCGGATAACTCCCTGGCTTTCTCTTCCGGGAGAAACACCTTTTTCTGGACTGTGTCCAGAATCATCCCTAAGCACAGGAGACTTGTTGTCGAGATCAGCTGCGATTTTGGAATATTTAGAATCCACCCCTGCTGTTGTAACAGTATCCGAGATAGTGCTACTCCGACCTCCAACTGTTCCCTGGACTTTGCCCTTATCAGGAGATCGTCCAAGTAAGGGATAATTAAGACGCCTTTTCTTCGAAGAAGAACCATCATTTCGGCCATTACCTTGGTAAAGACCCGGGGTGCCGTGGACAATCCAAACGGCAGCGTCTGAAACTGATAGTGACAGTTCTGTACCACGAACCTGAGGTACCCTTAGTGATAAGGGCAAATTTGGGACATGGAGGTAATCATCCCTGATGTCTCGGGACACCATATAGTCCCCTTCTTCCCGGTTCGTTATCACTGCTCTGAGTGACTCCATCTTGATTTGAACCTTTGTAAGTGTTCAAATTTTTTTAGATTTAGAATAGGTCTCACCTAGCCTTCTGGCTTCAGTACCACAATATAGTGTGGAATAATACCCCTTTTCTTGTTGTAGGAGGGGTAATTTAATTATCACCTGCTGGGAATACAGCTCGTGAATTTTTTCCCATACTGCCTCCTTGTCGGAGGGAGACCTTGGTAAAGCAGACTTCAGGAGCCTGCGCAGGGGAAACGTCTCGACATTCCAAACTGTACCCCTGGGATACTACTTGTAGGATCCAGGGGTCCTGTACGGTCTCAGCGTCATGCTGAGAGCTTGTCAGAAGCGGTGGAACGCTTCTGTTCCTGGGAATGGGCTGCCTGCTGCAGTCTTCTTCCCTTTCCTCTATCCCTGGGCAGATATGACTCTTATAGGGACGAAAGGACTGAAGCTGAAAAGACGGTGTCTTTTTTTGCAGAGATGTGACTTAGGGTAAAAAACGGTGGATTTTCCAGCAGTTGCCGTGGCCACCAGGTCCGATGGACCGACCCCAAATAACTCCTCTTCCTTTATACGGCAATACACCTTTGTGCCGTTTGGAATCTGCATCACCTGACCACTGTCGTGTCCATAAACATCTTCTGGCAGATATGGACATCGCACTTACTCTTGATGCCAGAGTGCAAATATCCCTCTGTGCATCTCGCATATATAGAAATGCATCCTTTAAATGCTCTATAGTCAATAAAATACTGTCCCTGTCAAGGGTATCAATATTTTTAGTCAGGGAATCCGACCAAGCCACCCCAGCTCTGCACATCCAGGCTGAGGCGATCGCTGGTCGCAGTATAACACCAGTATGTGTGTATATACTTTTTATGATATTTTCCAGCCTCCTGTCAGCTGGCTCCTTGAGGACGGCCCTATCTATAGACGGTACCGCCACTTGTTCTGATAAGCGTGTGAGCGCCTTATCCACCCTAAGGGGTGTTTCCCAACGCGCCCTAACTTCTGGCGGGAAAGGGTATACCGCCCATATTTTCTATCGGGGGGAACCCACGCATCATCACACACTTCATTTAATTTATCTGATTCAGGAAAAACTACGGTAGTTTTTTCACATCCCACATAATACCCTCTTTTGTGGTACTTGTAGTATCAGAAATATGTAACACCTCCTTCATTGCCCTTAACGTGTGGCCCTAATAAGGAATACGTTTGTTTATTCACCGTCGACACTGGATTCAGTGTCCCTGTCTGTGTCTGTGTCGACCGACTAAAGTAAACGGGCGTTTTAAAACCCCTGACGGTGTTTTTGAGACGTCTGGACCGGTACTAATTGTTTGTCGCCGTCTCATGTCGTCAACCGACCTTGCCGCGTGTTGACATTATCACGTAATTCCCTAAATAAGCCATCCATTCCGGTGTCGACTCCCTAGAGAGTGACATCACCATTACAGGCAATTGCTCCGCCTCCTCACCAACATCGTCCTCATACATGTCGACACACACGTACCGACACACAGCACACACACAGGGAATGCTCTGATAGAGGACAGGACCTACTAGCCCTTTGGAGAGACAGAGGGAGAGTTTGCCAGCACACACCAAAAACGCTATAATTATATAGGGACAACCTTATATAAGTGTTTTCCCTTATAGCATCTTTTTTATATATTTCTAACGCCAAATTAGTGCCCCCCCTCTCTGTTTTAACCCTGTTTCTGTAGTGCAGTGCAGGGGAGAGCCTGGGAGCCTTCCCTCCAGCCTTTCTGTGAGGGAAAATGGCGCTGTGTGCTGAGGAGATAGGCCCCGCCCCTTTTTCGGCGGCCTCGTCTCCCGCTCTTAACGGATTCTGGCAGGGGTTAAATATCTCCATATAGCCCCCGGAGGCTATATGTGAGGTATTTTTAGCCAAAAATAGGTTTTCATTGCCTCCCAGGGCGCCCCCCTTCCAGCGCCCTGCACCCTCAGTGACTGCCGTGTGAAGTGTGCTGAGAGGAAATGGCGCACAGCTGCAGTGCTGTGCGCTACCTTAAGAAGACTGAGGAGTCTTCATGCCGCCGATTCTGGACCTTCTTCTTGTTTTAGCATCTGCAAGGGGGCCGGCGGCGAGGCTCCGGTGACCATCCAGACTGTACCTGTGATCGTCCCTCTGGAGCTAATGTCCAGTAGCCAAAGAAGCCAATCCATCCTGCACGCAGGTGAGTTCACTTCTTCTCCCCTAAGTCCCTCGTTGCAGTGATCCTGTTGCCAGCAGGACTCACTGTAAAATAAAAAACCTAAGCTAAACTTTTCTAAGCAGCTCTTTAGGAGAGCCACCTAGATTGCACCCTTCTCGGCCGGGCACAAAAATCTAACTGAGGCTTGGAGGAGGGTCATAGGGGGAGGAGCCAGTGCACAC
This sequence comes from Pseudophryne corroboree, assembly GCF_028390025.1. Lineage (NCBI taxonomy): Eukaryota > Metazoa > Chordata > Amphibia > Anura > Myobatrachidae > Pseudophryne > Pseudophryne corroboree. Next base: position 10,300 of record NW_026969935.1, read on the forward strand.
CACCTGATCCTAAAGCTTTACTTTTTGTGCCCTGTCTCCTGCGGAGCCGCTATTCCCCATGGTCCTTTCAGGAACCCCAGCATCCACTAGGACGATAGAGAAAGATAGATGTGTAGCGTTGGTGCTCTCAGCCTGGACATAATGAGATGCACTCAAACGTTAGTAAAATTATGTAAAAATTGCCCTGACTGCATCAGATGGTCAAATGCCTGTCCCTACTACTGACGGGTTCACTGGGCACATCTACCACTGGCAGTGTCAGACTGGGACAAGAAGGGCCTATTGGGTGGGGAATTATGTTTAAGGGGTGTGGTCAGCCATTGCAGGTGGTGTGGCCAGCCACCATAGAGGTTTGACCATCCATTAGAGAGGACATACACTGCAGACAACACGGATACTACAGTTCATAGTCCTTTATATAAATATATCTAGTGACTACTGAGAGTTCAAGCACCATGGTCCTGGGAATGCAATATAATGTACCATATATGTAATAATGGCCCATATGTATTACGCTTTAACAAGAGATAAAGTGGAGGCGGATAAAGAGTGATAACGTACTGGCCAATCAGCTCCTAACTGTCATCTGTCAAACACAGGCCAAAAAATTGCCACCGTTAAAAAACAAACAGAAAAGCAAAGTTATTACCGCTAGGGTGGCTAGTGGGCGGGGGGGGGGGGGGGGGGGTGTGGGGGGTGTGTGTGTGTGTGTGTGTGCGTGTGTGTGTGTGTGTGTGTGTGTGTGTGTGTGTGTGTGTGTGTGTGTGTGTGTGTGTCTGTGTTTTTATTTTTTCACATTTTTTTTTAACAACTACGTTCTGAGTTTGTAATGTTTTTAAATGCTATTTTCACACAACCCAGCCGCTAACTTTGATTGGCAGGAGGACGCATCTTGGGGTAATGCAGCAACCCATGTCCAGCCACGATCCTGCTCTACCGGGTAACTGTGACCCTCTAATGGAGTAACAATGTATCATTTCAGTGTATGGAAACTGATATTAGAGGACAAGCTGGGACCCGTGGACAGTGGGGCATCTGCTCTGTACCCCTGCAGTCCAGTCCCTCTGGTAAAGTTGTTGGGGTTATTGTAGTTGGGGGCAGAGAGGTTGGAGGTGGGCTAGTCATTGCTGACAAACCCCCCCTTCCCCAAATGGCATGACAGACACCACCCGCGCAACATAACGGAACCACATTCCTACTGTACTTTGTTCCAACAGGACAAATGTAAATGTTGAGATCTCATCATCAGTGGCAAACGCAGGATTTCTAAAGGGGGGTTTCCAAATGTAGTACATAATCTCCCACTCTGCAGAACGTTGGAGCAATTGTGGAAGTCTGGGGGAGCGGTAGAAGAACCTAGTAAAGACCCTGGACATTAATGTATACTGTATGGAATACACTATTAATATTTAACACTATAGATGGTCTATAGTATAGGCTGTATCACACATTTAAATAAAATAAATAAGTGGTCAGGAAAAAGATTAAACATACCATAATAAATAAATATTACAAACATAATAGAACCAGTCCGGCACTTTTTAAGCACGCATTCTCCCACCTCATGGTAATACTCCTGTCTTTTCTTCCTGATAGCTACTCTCTTGTCCAGTGTACTGATTGAGGATTCACACAGCAAACTTGGTAGAAGAAGATACTACCACTGGGCATGTGCAGCAGCTCTGCTCTGTCTCTTAAACTGCATTATGTGGTGGTAGCTCTAGTTATCGTATTATATACCATTGCTATTGTTTTAATAATTTGATCCACTTGCCAAGAGGAGGGGGGTTTACGGGCAACCGGATACCCCCCCTGCGTTTGCCTATGATCATGAAATATACATTATCAATTAAATGTTCACTTCAGATATACACAAGACAAAAGGACGTGCCAAATCCTAGTATCAGATTAACTACTTTGTGGGAATTGCTTCTTACAAGTTTGTTCTGCTCATGTAAAAGGGAAAATCAGAGTTCAAGCTGCTATAGTGAGGGAATACTGCCACCCAGTGGCTGCTTCTGCCACTGTCACCTTATCGCACCACTGTACGTAACAGATTGATGACAAAATGCAAATAAGAATATTCAAGAGAGAGAGAGAGAGAGAGAGAAAAGTATTGCGCCACTTGCAAGTAAAATAACGCCTAAATATTATCTGGCAGTTGGAAAACTCAAGTAAGTAAAGATGTCACTCACGTGAAGGCCCTTATTCCTAATTTCTCTGCTTTCACTTATATATGTATAGCTTATCACGATCCACTATTTCACATTAATGAATAAATAAATAATAAAAGAATATATGGTACATACAAAAAGGTAATATCTACAGTCAAACCACACTGGGAATGCCCAAATCCGTCCGATCTTGGAAGCTAAGCAGTGTCGGGCCTGATCAGTACCAGGGAGGGGGACCACCTGGGAATATCAGGTACTGTAAGAACCGAATGTAAGTACAATAAGTGTTTAATATAATAAATATCACATTACTGGATCACATCACCACTAACTAAATATAAAAAATCACAACACCTATATTATTATATATTTATTCCTTTATATAATTTATATATATATATATATATATATATATATATATATAAGTCCCAAAGAAATAGACGGCACTCAGAGACTTTGAAGAAATGAATATACAAAGCTGAATACAGCTTTGTATATTCATTTCTTCAAAGTCTCTGAGTGCCGTCTATTTCTTTGGGACTTGTACATTAACCTTTGGATGGAGCACCTGAGTCCTTAGCATCTAATTAAGTGAGTGCCGGCTGCCTGTGGACATTATATATATATATATATATATATATATTATTTTCTATTCTTGTATTCACTTATATACATATAATTCACCTAAATATAAGCACTGGATTAATGTAAGCACCTAAATATAAGCACTGGATAAATATATGCAATTTATATATTTATGTTTTTTCATAATAAGTATTGTACTTCTACCACATAATACACACTCTGATTAGTCATTAATACTATAAGCACATCCACACAGTAACCTCCAAAATCGCTATTAATATTTAAAGAACAACCTTATTTGTTATTACTGCTACTTATTATATGTTGACAAATGGTCTGTTTATACAATATAACTAACTTCTCCTGTGTTTTGTTTTTGTTCTGAGACATTATGTCTGATACAGCGGGCTCCTTGAAAATGTCCACCCCATAAAGAATATACAGATTCACCCACAGCAACATGGCCGTCGCATTATGAACTGAGTGATGCATCTTTGGAATGAATGGCCGGGAGCCGCGGCGGCCGCATGCGCAGTAAACACCGGAAGTAGGGCGGAAGCGCTAGACGGACCCGGACCTCGTCATCCGTCAACGGAATGACCGCGATTATTATGTTTTTTTATGATCTGCATGGTTTTTGTTTATATAAACATATCGTTTTTCATTACAAACAGCCTAGCTAAACTATACCCTTATCTAAATAGACTGCTTTGTGCACTTTAGTAATTCATTAGAGATACATGACAAATTGAGTCACATGATATGTCATGAGGTCAGAACCAGGAAATCAATTACTTTAGGTATAAATAGACTTTTGATCCTCAGTCTGTCCCTACCCCTTGAGGAAGTCTGTTGAGACGAAACGTAGTCCAAGACGACCTCTAACTAAGATAAGATATACATATATCTTTTCTTTATATATACGTTCTTATCTATATATATTTTGATCTTATATTTTACCTGTGTTCTTAAAAAACGGATTTTATTGATTTTTTAATCATTGGAATTCTTTGTGAATATATGTCAGATGTGAATATTTTTAATCAAGATTTTTTATTCATTTTTATTGCTCATGTTGCTATAATAAATTGTATATATATCGTTATATACATTGGGTATTGTCCCTTTCTAATGTAAACACCATTGGTCGCTTAGAACCCCTCCATTTTTTCTTATATATATATATATATATATATATATATACATATACACACACTTTATTTTTACTGAATGGTTACCTTGTGGAAAGCGTACAATCCAGTCACTGGGAACTAGGGCGAGCGCCGGTCATTTTTCGGGTGTTTATGTTTTGGATCTGTGTATCCTTCGTGTTTTGGATCTGTATTGGTTTTGACAAAACCACCCTTGCAGGTTTTGGATTTTAAAAAAAATTCTTAAAAACAGCTAAAATCACAGAATTTGTGTGTGTTTTTGTTCCTAGAATATTATTGACCTCAATAGCATTAATTTCCTCTCATTTTCAGTATATTCAGAACACCTCACAATATTGTTTTTATCCAGTTTAGGCCAAAAGGTTGCTCCGAGGTAGCTGGATGACGAAGCTAAGTGACAGTAGTGGGCAGCAAACACCTGGTAGTTAACAATAACTTTTTAAATGTTGTAATCATCTGTTAAAATTATTTTAAAATTAGGATCAAGTTCTTCTGTTCCTGAAAGTTATCTTCAACATGGAGCCGGTTCGCTATTCCAGTGTGGAGAGTTTAGTTATATTAATTTAATTTTAGTTATTTTACAATTATTATTAATAATATTAATTTAAATTAATCACAATGTTGTGAAAAGAACAATTATGAAAATAGGACAATGATTTATAACATAAGAATGTGAGCTACGGACACAGCACCCTGAAGTGCTGGGGCGTCGGGAGCGGTAGTGCAGTCCAGCGACTAAGGGGAACATTTACTAAGCAGTGATAAGAGCGGAGAAGTGAGCCAGTGGAGAAATTTCCCCATCAACCAATCAGCAGCTCTGTATCATTTTATAGTATGCAAATTATAGATGTAACTTCAGTGCTGATTGGTTACCATGGGCAACTTCTCCACTGGCTCACTTCTCCACTCTTATCACTGCTTAGTAAATGTTCCCCTTAGTCCCGGCTGCAGTGGCCCTTTTACACCCCCCAGGGGCTAATATACCTCCTTGCTGCTGGAGAGGGTCCGTGACTGTGGCACATCAAACACTTTGAAAACATAGATTTTATAAACATTTTGCACATGGCGTCTGGCGCAACTCATACATCCAAAACTGGTACCTAGCACCAATATGACCTTTTAAAAATGTCACTGCGGTAAAAGGGTTAACCCCTTCCGTGCAGGGGCCACCATTAGCCACATGAGGGAATGGGAAAGCTGGCTTGAGACTGGGACCCAGCCATAGCCTGGGCAGGATATACTGAAGGGAAAATGTGGCCAAGTGTGTTTCGGACTTTTCACACATGTATGCATTCCGGGGCTTGGATGCAGTGGGTAACGCCAGAATTTGCTGGCATTACCCTATAGAAGCCTATGGGCATCTTCCCACATGTTCCCCCGAGAGGGATCCAACCGGAGTTAGTAAGCTTGAACTCACAGGTCGGGTTGGGTATGAAATCCTGGAATGCGGGATCCCGACAGTTAGAAGACCAACTGCGGAATCTCGACAGAGTCCTGGTAAGTATTTTGATCCTTCCCCTACTCCTAACTCTAACTCAACCTTCCCGCTCCCTAACCTCAACTGTCCCCTCCCATAGCCTAGCCCTAACTGCCCCCCACAACTTAACATTAACCTCCCTAATCCCCTGCAGCCCAACCCTAACCCTCCTCGTAGTTCCTAACCCCACTACTTACCGGCAGGTTGGTTCTAAATCGGAGTGGGAGAAGGGACCTTCTGACGTCACTAGGGGAGGAGACACGTCACCAGGGGGAGGAGCTACGGCCGAACAGGGAACCCGAAAAGTACCCTCGCGGGCTTGCGGTTACTAAAGGTAATAGTTGGTGGCGTGGATAGTAGAGGAACTATCCCGCTGGCCTAGCTCCTCCCCCTTGTGTTGTGGCTCCTCCCCCTGCCGTAAAAGGTCCCTTAGGCCACTTGAATCTAGCATCGACCGTTACCGGCGGGCAGAGCCGGCCCTAACCAATATGATGCCCTAGGCAAGATTTTGGCTGGTTCAAAACACAAATGTGTGTCAGTCCCCTTTCAAAGCGCTCCCTTTAACTTGCAGCTGTGTTTCTTTTTATGTAGCAGATCAGCCTCAGAACTGCTTAAGCAAAAACTTGCCTTGAGAAAGACCCAATTAAGGGGAGAAACGCGTTGGCGGGAGCAGGCGGACGTGGTCACTATCCGGGAGACAGCAGAAAGCATTCCGTAACGGGAGGAGAGCAGAGCGGTCGAAGGCGCGTGCAGCGCCGGGAGGTTCACAGCCGGAGGACAGCCAGCGGAGGGAACGGTTACGATTCACGGGTAATGCAATTCCCGAATAGAAAGCCCCCGCATTAGACATCGGCGTCCAGCGGATCTGGTGAGCTCCCACCTGGGAATATCCATCCATCCCAGAACCTAACTGCCAAACCCAATGTTTCTGACTGCTGCTGTGTACGAGAAAGAAGATATATTCATGTACTGGATAATGAAAGTACGGTTTGATTTTTAATGGTGGATTTTTTAAAAATAAAGTGTGTCTTTTTAACTTTCCCTGACATCATATTGGAAAATCATTCACTTTTAAGTGGACATATAACAGATTATCATTTGAACAACCTGGTATACACTGGAGAAATAATACCATTCAAATATACCAGAGTATAATTGCCCTTTTTTTTGGATCAGATATATGAATAATTCATGTTGATTTGGAAATCCTGGTATCCTTTAGAGACTGGTTTTAAGAACAGCGCTGTGAAAGTCTTTTTTTGTTCTGGTGTAAGATACAAGATTTTGGCTGGTGCCCCCTAGCACCACCGCTGGTTTCGCCTCTAACCTTGCACCTCTTTCCCAGCACCATCACCCCTCACCCATAGAAATCCTTATTTTGGTGTTTGTACCCCCTATATTTTAAATAGGAACAGTTCGCACATTTGGTGCACAGCCCAAAAAGGGGTGTGTTTTTGCTGGCAAGGGGCCTGGCCACACAATAGTAACTCCAATTCCAATTACGCCACACAGTACTGCAACTTTATTCACATTTTATATTGCAATAGTGTCCATAATTCATATTACATCCCACAGTAGTATCACTTTACCTTATAAACGTTACTACTCACAGTAGAGCCCCTTATTCACATTACATCACACTGAATTGTTCCTTATTCACATTACATCACACCCTATTGCTCTTTATTCATATTAGACGACACAGTAGTGCCCTTTCTATACGTTACTCCACATAGTAGAGCACCTTACACACATAATGCCACAAATTAGTAATGCATTTATACACATAATACCACACAGTAATGCCCCTTACACATATGAGACACATTATTAATGTCCTTATAAACATAATGCGCCTTACACATTATGACAACCTTTATTAATGCCCTTTTACACATAATGTCCCTTACACATATGCCGCACATTATTAATGCCCTTATACACATAATGACACACATAGTGCCCCTAACACATATGTTGCACATTATTAATACATTGTTACATGACACACATAATGCTCCTTACACATATTCTGAACACTACTGCACAACCAACCCACTCACATGCACACAGCACTCACACTGCCACTAACACTGTGACCTCTGCCTCTGCTTGGATACAGATGTGTCCTCATAAATCTTGCCTCAATGCTAACGTCGGGCACCTTTTTTTGATGAAAATGCATCTTATTTGATTGCTATGTGGCTAGGATACACAAGTATATTCTGCTGATTAAAATGATATGTAGCATGCCTATATACTGTGTGAGACTGTGGCTGTATCTGCATAAGAAATGCTACACACAGAATATAGGCATGCCACATATCATTTTAATCAGCAGAAGCTGCTGATGCCCCTAGGCATATCAAATGCCCTAAGCAATTGCCTAGTTTGCCTATGCCTATGACCGGCTCTGCAGGCGGGATCTGTTGGCATTCTGTCCATCGAGATCCTGACTGATGGGATTTTGACCTCATACCCACAGGTCCTAATAGAGCAACTATCCCCCAATATTTTACCTAGAACCCATCAATATTTCTTATTTATACGCTTCCATCTATCTTCATAATATAACAGATACGCTCCTTTCAGTCCAATTATTTTTAGATTTGTTAACTTTTGAATAATACATTTCACAGAAAAGGTAGAACGTTTATGAGACACTTTAGGCAACAAGAAATAAATGTATTTAGCGTAAACATAACTCACCAGTTCTCCTGGTCCCATGTACGCAAATCCTCACAAGATTAGTGTCTGCAAAGCTGGGCACTTGTCTCATACCATGGCCACCTATGATGTAACAAAAATACAACACAAAATAAATTATTACAGGTAAAATAAATGATTAGCTATAAGTACTTGGATTACAGGTATTGTCTGAGCTTGTACCTTAGCACACTTTGGGAAAGGGCTGTATTATTTGAGTCGGTTTTGGCATGAGACATAGGGAACATTTTAACTATAACACATAATTATCACATTTACACACTCAGGTAATCAAGTCCCAGGTGGGCTTTACCTATAACTGCCACTTACCTCTGCTTGCACATGGGTTACCTGGGAAACAATGGGTAAATAAATACTCCTGTTGCAGCATGAAACTAAATACCTGAAGGATTAATCGATCAATTCACCACAGCAGTTATGCAGTGATTTTTTACAGGTAGACACTGATATCACGTAAAAATACAGTACATAAACTGGCCTAAAAAGATGAACAATTAATAATGTATAAATATATACAAGACTGCCATATCTCCTGAACCAATATGAATAAGAAAACCTTTAATAGACCTTAATTAAGGGCTGCATTGGTGCTTCATGAAAATCAGCCGTGCGTCCACGAGCTGAAATATTTATAAAAAGGAGACTGATGAAAAAGTGCCTCTGTTATAAATCACTGTTAAAGTGTACACTCTCTTCTCCTTGTACACAAAAGAACCTCATTGGCAAAGAGTATCCCAGTATTGAAATTGCGGACACCCGCGCTGTATTATTATGTGACAAATAGACGGTGATGGTCAAATTCACTTGTAGTATATCACCTGATGTGAGAGCCTCTCCGTCAAAGGCGCTGTACTGAGCCGGGTTTGCAGCGGCTCTGTGCAGTGAAAGTACAGCTGGTCACGTCGCCAGTGAACCATCCAG